>NC_057811.1:166585761-166587190 GCF_018294505.1 Triticum aestivum | reverse complement strand
CTTCCCCCGACTCGATCCAGATCGGGGCAACGGCCTCCCGACCCCCATCGCCGATCCCGCCGCCCGTCGGCCCACCTCGCCGGCGCAGAAGGCCACCCCACGCCACGACCTCCTCCCCGCTGCTCCCCGTGGCCCCGGCGAGCACGCCCGCGCCCAAGGGCTGCCGCCTCCGCCCCGCAGCTCCTTTACCGCCTCGACCACCGCGCGACCCGACATTGCCGCCGCACGAGGACCCGAAGCCGCCTAACGCTGCCCCGCCGTCGCCGCGTCCCCGTCCTCCTCCCCGCCGGACTGCGTCCGCCTCCCCGACGCGGCGATGACGCCTCGTCCCCATCCTCCTCCACAACGGTCGGCCCCGAGCCTCGCCGCCCCGCTTCTCTCCAACGCCGGTGAGGCCACCTCCGGCCTCCACTCCCTTCTCCCTTCCCCGCGCCGTACCCGCCCGTTGCCCGCCTCGCATCGCCCCACCGCGCCTGTTCTGGTAGCCGCCCGTGCCGCCGCGGATGTCGACTCCACCGTCGACGCCAGCCAAGTCCGGCCGCCCCGCGACCACCGGTCGACGTGGTCGACCACCAGCTACCCATCGGTCCCCTTCGCGCATCGAACCGACGCCCGTAGCGCAAGCCCGGCGGGTTCCCGCGTTGCTGCCGTCGCCGGCGCACTGTAACTCCTCGCCGGCGTTAACCACGATGACGTGGACGTCATTAACCCCCTAACCAAATCCCTAATAGCCACTGACATCGGACCCCACAGTCCTAATTAATCTCATCGGTTTTATTTAAAAGTCTGTTAAACAAATCACTCAATGACACTCGGGCCCACTGGGCCCTTTGACCAGTCAAACTACTGACTAGGACTAGCCCAGTCAATGGTAGGTGGGACCCCATGGCCCACGTTGACCAGTCAACAGGGACCAGTCAACCAGGACCCACTGTCATCCTCACATACAAATAGCTGGGTACACTCTCTGTGTACCCGTAGCAATTTAACATTTAATTTCGAATTAAAACAATTTAGAAAATGTTTTAAAACTTTAAATATTAATATAAAATAATCCGTAACTCGGATGGGAAAACTTTGTACATGAAAGTTGCTCAAAACGACGAGACGAATCCGGATATGCAACCCGTTCGTCTGCCACACATCCCTAGCATAGCAAACACGCAACTTTCCTCTCCGATTCATCTGTCCGAAAACGCGAAACACCGGGGATTCTTTACCGGATGTTTTCCCCACTTCACTAGTATCACCTATTACTGCGTTAGGTCACCTTTAGACCGCGTATTGCCATGTTACACTTTGTGATGCTTTGATTGCTCTGTTATTTATTGTGTTCCCCCTTCGTTACTTCTTTCCGGTAGACCCCGAGACTGCCGGCGACCCCCAGTTCGACTACGGTGTTGACGATCCCTCCTTCATGCCAGAGCAA
>NC_057811.1:166561689-166585516 GCF_018294505.1 Triticum aestivum | reverse complement strand
GCCTATTCCTTCTTTATACTGCTTGCATTAGAGTAGTGTAGCATGTTACTGCTTTCGGTTAATCCTATACTGATGCATAGCCTGTCATTGTTGCTACAGTTGTTACCCTTACCTGCTATCCTACTGCTTAGTATAGGATGCTAGAGTTCCATCAGTGGCCCTACACTCTTGTCCGTCTGCCATGCTATACTACTGGGTCGTGATCACTTCGGGAGGTGATCACGGGTATATACTATATACTTTATATACATGACACATGTGGTGACTAACGTCGGGTCGGCTCGTTGAGTACCCGCAAGTGATTCTGAGGAGGGGGCTGAAAGGACAGGTGGCTTCATCCCGGTAGAGGTGGACCTGGGTTCCTGACAGCCCCCGACTGTTACTTTATGGCGGAGCGACAGGGCAGGTTGAGACCACCTAGGGGAGAGGTGGGCCTGGCCCTGGTCGGCGTTCGCGGATACTTAACACGCTTAACGAGATCTTGGTATTTGATCTGAGTCTGGCCATTTGGTCTATACGCACTAACCAACTACGCGGGAACAGTTATGGGCACTCGACGTCGTGGTATCAGCCAAAGCCTTCGTGACGTCAGCGACTGAGTGGCGCGCGCCGGATTGGACGGGAACGCCTGCTAGGCTAGGTCTGCTTCCGGCCGCGTTCGCAACGTGCAGGTGTGCAATGGGCCCAGACCCCTGCGCCATAGGATTTAGACCAGCGTGCTGACCTCTCTGTTGTGCCTAGGTGGGGCTGCAACGTGTTGATCTTCCGAGGCCGGGCATGACCCAGAAAAGTGTGTCCCGCCAAATGGGATCGAGCGTGTTGGGTTATGTGGTGCACCCATGCAGGGAAGTTTATCTATTCGAATAGCCGTGTCCCTCGGTAAAAGGACGACCCGGAGTTGTACCTTGACCTTATGACAACTAGTACTGGATACTTAATAAAACACACCCTTCCAAGTTCCAGATATAACCCGGTGATCGCTCTCTAACAAGGCGACGAGGAGGGGATCGCCGGGTAGGATTATGCTATGCGATGCTACTTGGTGAACTTACCATCTACTCTCTTCTACATGCTGCAAGATGGAGGTCGCCAGAAGCGTAGTCTTTGACCGGATTAGCTATCCCCCTCTTATTCTGGCATTCTGCAGTTCAGTCCACTGATATGGCCCTTTACACATATACCCATGCATATGTAGTGTAGCTCCTTGGTTGCGAGTACTTTGGATGAGTACTCACGGTTGCTTTTCTCCCTCTTTTCCCCTATCTATACCTGGCTGTCACAACGAGATGCTGGAGCCTAGGAGCTTGACGCCATCGTCGACGACGACTCCTACTACACCGGAGGTGCCTACTACTACGTGCAGGCCGCTGACGACTCCTACTACACCGGAGGTGCCTACTACTACGTGCAGGCCGCTGACGACGACCATGAGTAGTTTAGGAGGATCCCAGGCAGGAGGCATGCGCCTCTTTCGATCTGTATACCAGTTTGTGCTAGCCTATTTAAGGCAAACTTGTTTAACTTATGTCTGTACTCAGATATTGTTACTTCTGCTGACTCGTCTATGATCGAGCACTTGTATTCGAGCCCTCGAGGCCCCTGGCTTGTATTATGATGCTTGTATGACTTATTTTTGCATTAGAGTTGTGTTGTGATATCTTCCCGTGAGTCCCTGATCTTGATCGTACACATTGGCGTGCATGATTAGTGTACGATTAAATCGGGGGCATCACAAGTTGGTATCAGAGCCGACTGCCTGTAGGAATCCCCGTTCCACACTCCTTGGCCGAAGTCGAGTCTAGACAACCTTTTCCTAACATGGCTGTGTGTCTTACGGGCCCACGTCGCCATTGGGTGGTACTAGGATAATTACTCCTCGACCTTTACTCTAGGACTCTGATCCCTCTCCTATTCGGGTTAAATGAATTTTGCTAAATCTAACATTAGGATCTCGTTATCACTTTCACCCGGAGAGCCCCTTATTACTGATGATCGTCTGCTGCACGTGAAGACCCTGAAGACACTCTCCGCTGTTAACCCGAGAACTTGTGTTCATCGCTTTTGCAATTCCCTTCCATCGATAAACTCCTATGGATAACCACGTTTACTCGCCATTCATACAATGTTTCCCCGTTGATCTTGTTATTACAAGATACCTCGAAATTCTCTCTGTTGTTCCGAGAATCCTTTGAGCTTACTGCCTTGCTGTTCCTTGTCACCTGAATACCCATACGGATAATTCTCGCACTTACCGAGTATTCGTTCGTCCCCAGTTGATTCATGTAATTCACAAAAGTCTTTGAAATACTATTTGAACTTCCGAAAAATCCTGAGTAGCCTATTGCTCTTAAAATTCTTGCTTGCTTGCATTATGGTTAATCCCATAAGTCTCGTAATCTTATTGTCATTCCTTGTCATTATCATTTTGAGTCTGTTGATTCAAAATATTGTGAATGCTCACAATCCTCAATCAGATCCTAGAATTCTTCCTTCTGGCTCAAACGTCATTTTAAACATGAGCTGGTATCGACCAATCGAATTGCCATCAATTGTACCCCTAAGGCTATTCAACTTATCCATCCTTAATCAGAGCGTTTGCTTCTGATCCCTTGATTTGGAAATCATAATTCCTTTGCATTTGAGCTTTGAGTTAGTCAGTTGTTCCTATAATCTGATCCCCTTGCATTCTTTCTTCCTCTAGTTGAGTACCGATGCTCACATCTGATCCCTTGTGGACAACCAAATCCTTTGTTAGATTATTATCCGACATTGCCCTCATATTTAATCACCTTGTGAGTTCTTCCCTGATACATAATGCCTTTGGTAAATTGTATCCTCTGCTTTGTCAACCATGCTCTGCTTTTGAGCTGGTGATAATTACTCTTGAAGCTTGTGGCATATATTCCTAATATGCCCCGATGGGTTGAACCAATGCCTTCACTATTCTCATTGAACCCATAAGATTTCACGGGTCATACTTATCTGATATGGCACCAGGTAAAACTTTCAACAACTAATGTCATGTCTGAAACATGAGAAGTGAGTGGAACGTTATGCATTGAAGAAGTGGGAGTTGACCTTGAACTTAGTGTTCATGCCCATGGATACGATGTAGATCTTATCATTAAAGCTTCTCTTAAATTAATTATTCCTTTGGTATAAGTTCATCTTATATCTGGGATCTGGTCTTTTGCAATCGTGGTTCCGACCATGTTCTCCTTTAAATACCATTTCTCGTGCAAGTTTAAGCACTTGTCTTCTGTAGAGAAATACCCCAGTCCAACCTCTACTTTGATCTCTCGTCTAGTATTACCCCCCTGGTATCTCGAGATTATCACGAAACTGCATAACTTCTTATGAGTTCTTCATCAAGTACTACATTCTCACTGATTCCAATTTTTTCACGGGCTCTGAGTTATTAAACACTCAAAGGCACCGATAACTGAATCGAGTTCGCACCGCGATTAAACAACTCTTGGTAACCTTCATTACTTACGAATTTGAACTCGATCACATAAGTCCTAGCCTGATTGCCTATATCATTATCGTGCTAAATTTTAAACTGTGCCACCCGGTCCTTCTTCCCGGAGCACAAATTTCGACGGTGAGCTAATCTTACAATCGATCTTCCTCGTCATATCACTTCTCCTTGAACAGCAAACTTGATTTCGAGTTTGTGTCCTAACCATGGTTCCAATAACCTTTCGCTTTCATCATTCCTTTGACTTGATGTCATCGTCGATCAATTACATCTTCTTGAAAACCTCTCGACAAATTTGTCGTGATCATTGTCAACAATTTGACTTCTTCCAAGTTGTGTGTCGAAATTCAGGATGAGAAATACCATCCTTGCCCCTCGATGAATTGTGTTGTCATCGACAACATTCTTGCCTCCCCCAACACAAACTTGTTCATATTTTGTGTTGTATCTTGATTTCCCTGCTATCCAAATTAAGCTTTTCTTCATAAGATTGCATCATAGCATCAAAGATATGTTTAATAAAAGCTTTGTTTTGATTATAAGCATGAGGAGAATTCAACATGGTTTGCAACAAGGAAATAAAATCTATTAAAGAGCAATTATCATAATTGAAGTCCTTTAAATCCAAGATAGTGGGTTCATTACTATCTAAAGTTTTGACCTCTGCAATCCCACTTTTATCAATTTTTGCATCAAGATCTAAAAACTCCGAATCATTGGGATGCCTTCTAACTAAAGTTGACTCATCTCAAGTCCCATATTTATCAAGATTTACAATGGAAAACAAAGTTTCAATAGGATTCACATCAATCACTTTAAGATCTTCATCATTATTTTCATGGAAACTAGAAGAACACACTTTTATAAACCAATCTTTCTTAGGACGCATCTTAGCGGTTCTTTCTTTGCACTCATCAATGGAAATTCTCATGGCTTTGAGAGACTCACTAATATCATGCTTAGGTGGAATAGATCTAAGTTTCAAAGAATCAACATCAAGAGAAATTCTATCCATGTTCCTAGCCAAATCATCAATCTTAAGCAATTTTTCTTAAATCAAGGCATTGAAAGTCTTTTGCGAACTAATAAATTATTTAACACTATTCTAAAATTTAGAGGGCGTCTTATTATAATTTCCATAAGAATTGTTGTAGGAATTACCATAATTATTAGAGGAATTACTAGGAAACAGCCTAGGATTGAAATTACCTCTATACGCGTTATTACCAAAATTGTTCCTACCAACAAAATTCACATCCATAGATTCATTATTGTTTTCAATCAAAGTAGACAAAGGCATATCATTAGGATCATTAGGTGCACTCTTATTAGCAAACAATTTCATAAGCTCATCCATCTTTCCACTCAAAACATTTATTTCTTCAATCGCATGCACTTTTTTACTAGTGGAAGATCTTTCGGTATGCCATTGAGAATAATTAACCATAACATTATCTAGGAGTTTAGTAGCTTCTCCTATAGTAATTTCCATAAAAGTGCCTCCCGCGGCCGAATCTAAAAGATTTCTAGAAGCAAAATTCAATCCGGCATAAATTTTTTGTATAATCATCCACAAATTCAAATCATGAGTAGGGCAATTTCTAATCATCAATTTCATCCTCTCCCAAGATTGTGCAACATGTTCATGATCAATTTTCTTAAAATTCATAATATAGTTCCTAAGGGAGATGATCTTAGCGGGAGGAAAGTACTTGGAAATAAAAGCATCTTTACACTTATTCCATGAATCAATACTATTTTTAGGCAAAGATGAAAACCAAGTTTTAGCGCGATCCCTAAGCGAGAACGGAAATAACTTCAACTTAACAATATCATTATCCACATCTTTTTTCTTTTTCATATCACACAAATCAATGAAATTATTAAGATGGGATGCGGCATCTTCATTGGGAAGGCCGGAAAATTGATCTTTCACAACAAGATTCAGCAAAGCAGTATTAATTTCACAAGATTCTGCATTAGTATCGGGAGCAATCAGAGTACTAACAAAATAATTATTATTGGTGTTGGAAAAGTCATAGATTTGGTATTATCTTGAGCAATCATGACAAAGCAAGCAATCTAACAAACGAGCACACAAAAATCAAACAAAGAAGACGAACGGAAGAGAAGCGAAGAAAAGGCGAATCTTTTCGAAAATCATTTTAGAAGTGGGGGAGAGGAAAATGAGAGGCGAATGGCCAATAATGTAATGCGAGGGATGAGAGTTTATGATGGGTACTTGGTATGTCTGGCTTGGCGTAGATCTCCCCGGCAACGGCACTAGAAATCCTTCTTGCTACCTCTTGAGCTCGTGTTGGTTTTTCCCTTCAACAGGAAAGGGTGATGCAACAAAGTAGCGTAAGTATTTCCCTCAGTTTTGAGAACCAAGGTATCAATCCAGTAGGAGAGAATGCGCAAGCCACCGAATACCTGCACAAACAAACACCAACCTTGCACCCTACGCGATAAAGGGATTGTCAATCCCTTCACGGTTATTTGCAACGTGAGATCTGATAGAGATGGATAAACAGTAAAGTACTATTTTTGGTATTTTTGATTTATGGAACGGAAAGTAAAAGATTGCAAAATAAGGGAACGGCGACTGAAACTGGCAGGTTGATGGGAAACTAATATCTTGTATAATAGACCCGTGGGCCATAGGTTTCACTAGAGGCTTCTCTCAAGATAGAAAATATTACGGTGGGTGAACAAATTACTGCCGAGCAATTGATAGAAAAGCGCAAAGTTATGACGATATCTAAGGCAATGATCATGAATATAGGCATCACGTCAGTGTCAAGTAGACCGAAATGATTCTGCATCTACTACTATTACTCCGCACATCGACCGCTATCCAGCTTGCATCTAGAGTATTAAGTTCATAAAGAACGGAGTAACGCTTTAAGCAAGATGACATGATGTAGAGGAATTAACTCAAGAAATATGATGAAAACCCCATCTTTTTTATCCTCGATGGCAACAATATAATATGTGCCTTGCTGCCCCTGCTATCACTGGGAAAGGACACCGCAAGATTGAACCCAAACCTAAGCACTTCTCCCATTGCAAGAAAAACCAATCTAGTTGGCCAAACCAAATCGATAATTCGAAGAGACTTGCAAAGATATCAAATCATGCATATAAGAATTCAGAGGAGATTCAAATAATATTCATAGATAAGCTGTTCATAAATCCACAATTCATCGGATCTTGGCAAACACACCGCAAAACAGTATTACGTTGAATAGATCTCCAAGAACATCGAGGAGAACTTTGTGTTGAGAATCAAAGAGAGAGAAGAAGCCATCTAGCTACTAGCTATGGACCATAGGTTTGAGGTAAACTACTCACGCTCCATCGGAGAGGCAATGGTGTCGATGTAGAAGCCCTCCGTGATCGAATCCCCCTACGGCTGGATGCCGGAAAAGGCCCCAAGATGGGATCTCACGGGTACAGAAGGTTGCGGCGGTGGAAAAGTGGTTTCGTGGCTCCCCTGGATGTTTTTGGGGTATAAGAGTATATATAGGAGGAAGATCTAGGTCAGGAGGTCAACAAGGGGCCCACAAGGTTGGGCGCGCCCTCCACTGTGACGCCCTCGATTCAGTCGTACACTAATCATACACGCAAATGTGTATGATCAAGATCAAGGACTCACGGGAAGATATCACAACACAACTCTAGACAAAAATGAAATAATACTGGCTTTATATTACAAGCCATGGGCCTCGAGGGCTCGAATACACAAGAGTCAGCGGAAGCAACAATATCTGAGTACAGACACAGGTTAGAGAAGTTTGCCTTAAGAAGGCTAGCACAAAAGCAACAACGATCGAAAAGGCAAGGCCGCCTGCCTGGGAGCCTCCTAACTACTCCTGGTCATCGGCGGCCTCCACGTAGTAGCAGGCATCGGCGGTGGCATCTGGCTCCTGGGCTCCGACATCTGGTTGCATCAACCGGAAAGAAGAAGAAAGGGGGAAAAGGGGGAGCAAAGCAACCGTGAGTACTCATCCAAAGTACTCGCAAGCAAGGATCTACACTACATATGCATCGGTATCAATGAAAAGGGTTGTATCTGTGGACTGGACTGCAGAATGCCAGAAGAGAAGGGGAAAGCCTAGCCTATCAAAGACTAGCATCTTCTGGAAACCACCATCTTGCAGCAACAAGAGGGAGTAGAGTAGCATAAAGTAAAGTAGTAGAAGTGTTATCAACCTCGGCCAGAGATCCTTGCTCGACTCCCTGCGAGAAAGCAATCCCAGAGCCATACTATCTAGCTCTCATCACAATCCATTTCTCATCACAAGTATCCAGTTCTAGTTGTATCGATCGGGATACAACTCCAAGTGTCTGTTACCGTAGGACAGGCTACCGATAGTTGTTTTCTTCCCTGCAGGGGTGCACCAACTTACCCACCACGCTCGATTAACTCCGGCCGGACACACTTTCCTGGGTCATGCCCGGCCTCAGCCAAACAATACGCCGCAACCCGGCCTAGGCTTAATAGAGAGGCCAGCACGCCGGACTAAACCTATGCCCCCAGGGGTCATGGGCCATCACCCCGAGAACTCCTGCACATTGCGAGGGCGGCCGGTGAGCAGACCTAGCTACCTCCTTCAACAAGGCAGGTGCTTACGCAGTCCAACCCGGCGCGCGCCGCTCAGTCGCTGACGTCTATTAAGCTTCGGCTGATGAATACGACGCAGCACGCCCATACTATGCCCACGTGATGGTTAGTGCTATCAGGCCAGAGGCCCCTCGGATCAAATATCCAAATCGTAGTGGATTAGGAACGCGCAGTAACAAGCAGAGACTCACGAAAGATGTGACCCCGTTGCCCCGTCTCGAGGACTTGCGGCAAGGGCTAGGAATGCCCGGCCACGCCTCGTAATTATCTCGCGGGCACCCTCCAGGTCAACCCGTCTCCACATCACTCATAATTAAGCTCGCGCAGGTACCCCTCAGGGCCGACCCGTCTTTAGTAACATGGTTCAGTGTAAAGTCATAGTAACCATAGTAACTGTGTGTCCAAACATCAAGGGGAAAACCCGAGGAATCAGCCCCGGTGAATTCCACTCGATGTAATCATCAAGGTGAACGTAAGAGGAACCACCCCCGAGGTTCACACTTGAGGGGTTGCACGACAGAGTCGTATCGGAAGTGGTTAAGGCGGAATCACCCTCGATGACCACGACCGAATAGCTACACTACAGGGTTAACATCAGAAGTGCTGTAGAGGTCTCACCCTCGGCACTCGATAGTAACCCAGTAGTGTCGAGCAACTAAGGGGAAAGTGATGTGCGGTGCCGGGGCCTGGTCTTCGATCCCGTTGATCGGGTCTTCAATGATGAAGCAAGGGCAACAAGGAAAAGGTGGGGGTCACTGATGGATCACTAACCAACTTATACTAAGCAATTTAGGATAAGCAGGTAAGGTACAATGAGCAGGTTACAAAAGCAGGCTATGCATCAGAATAGGAGCAAACAATAACAGTAGCAAAATCTAATGCAAGCATGAGAGAATGGAATGGGCGATATCGGGATGATCAAAGGGGGGCTTGCCTGGTTGCTCTGGCAAGGAGGGGGTCGTCGTCGACGTAGTCGATCACAGGGGCAGCATCGGTCTCGGAGTCTACCAGAGAGAAGAGGGGGAAGAAACAGTAAATATAAAGCAAACATAGCATCACTAAGCATAACGTGGCAATATGCTGCGCTGGGTGTGACCGAACGCATGGCTACACGATATAGGTGAAGGGGGAATTCAACCGGGAATGTATTCCCGGTTCCGGACCTGTGTCAGACAGATGACCGGAGGGGGAATATTCCATGCTCAGATAGTTAGAGGAATCTGACAGGTAAACGGACCGCATATCCGGATTCGTTGGATTTTTTTGAGCAACTTTCATGTAGAAAACATTTTCATCTGAGGAACGGTTGATTTTCTATTAATTTTCAAAGATTAACAATTTTCTGGAATTACTTAAATTAACTGAAAAGGAATATGACGTCAGCATGACGTATGTGTGACGTCAGCAGTCAACAGTCCGGTTGACTGGTCAAAACTGACATGGGGAACCCACCTATCATAGACAGTGGGTTAAACAGAGTTCAAACTAATCTAAATTTAGTTAGTAAAACTACTGGGCCCACCTGTCAGTGTCTAGTTAAGCTAATTAATTTATTTAAAATCCTTTAGCTATTTAGTGGAGGTGGGGCCCATTTGTCAGCAGCTGGGCTGGTCCAGTCAGCAAAGCTGACCGGTCAACGGGTTAAGGCGGGGCCAGCAGGGACCACCGGTCCGTGACCCAGCGGGTGGCCCCGGAGTGGCCACGTCGGCGGGCCGGTGCCGGAGTGGCTCCGGCGACCAAGGCAATGGCGGCGCCCTGCCGGAGTTGGCCGGAGCCGCGCTACAGGGGGCCTTCGGACCTGTGGCTTGGACCTAAGGGTGCGGCCCGGCGCCGCGCACACGATGGTGACGACGACCGGCGTCGGGGACGACCGGAGCATCGCCGGCGTCGAGGTTTGCGGTCGCAGGAGTTGGGCGAGGATGGAGTCGGCGACAGGGAGCACGAACGGAGGCGCGGATGGGCTCTTTCGAACGTCGGGTCGACGCCGCGTCAAGTGGTGGTAATAGGCAACGCTGGGGAGGCCGGAGCTGGCCGGAGCAGCGACGGGGAGCGGCGGTGGCGCTCGGGCCCTGTTCGAATCGCAGCGGGAGTGGCCTAGGTGTGCGGTTGGGGCCGCGGCTCGGTGCTGTGCGCGGCTTGGAGGGCGCCAGTGACTCGCGCGGGGGTGCAGGAGCGCGCACGGCGCGCGAACGGCGACCATGGCGGGCGGCGGAGGTCGGCAATGCGGTGTAGCGGCTACGGCTAGGCAGAGGGACTGGGGAGAGCGAGGAGAGGAGGGCAAGCTCACGGTGGAGCCGTAGGGAGTGGCAGCGAGCTCGAGGAGGGCGCGTGGTAGCCGGAATCGGTGACGAACATCGACGATCTGAAGATTGAAGACGAAGGGCGTGGCGGCGATGCAGTGCAGCTCCAGTCGCACGGACGGGCTCAGTCGACGTAGAAGAAGGCGGCGCAGTTGTTGGATGTCCTCCGGGGTGTCGGGGAGGCTGGTGGCCGCGGGTACTAACGGCGACGGCCGTGCCAGCCCCTTCTCCAGATCGACGGAGAGGGAGAGGTAGAGAGGGGAGAGCGAGAGGATAAGGGGAAGCGCGAGGGGCAAATGGGGTTGGGAGACGAGGGGAACCCGTGGCTTTGCCCTTATCCCCTCCGGCGCCGCCGGCGAGGCGGTCTGGCGGGAGCGCGCTCGGGCGCTCGGTCGCTGCAGCAGTGAAAGGGGGAACGACTCTGAGGCGTTGCCCGACCGGCTGGGCCTGCGGGGCTAAGGCCCAGTGGGGCAGGGGCTTCTCCTTTTTTTCTTTTGCTCTTTTCCTCTCTTTTTTTACAAAAGAAATGCTTTGCAATATTTGAGCTGCCCAAAAGGATTCTGTAAAATGTGGGACTTGGCCACATAATTACATTGCACTAGTTGGCACTGCCAAAAAGGATTGTGAGGCTTTTGAAATAGTTTGCCACTTTTATAATTAAAAAAAGGCATTTAAACTATTTGTTTTAGCCACTGTTTATCCAGTTTAGGGCACTTAGACATTTTGCAAAATGTTGGTTCACCACCAATATTTGTTATGAATTACATGGCACAAGATGAACATTTTAGACTTCATGTATGAGAAGTTTGAATTTTGACGTTAAATTGGATTTGAATTAGAATTGTGATTTGGATCAGGTGAAGATTAGCAACAGTAAGATGATGACATGGCACCATTAACAGGGGATTACTGTAGCATGACACTGGGGGTGTTACATCCACCCTTGTGGCCGCCTCGTGGCTCTTCTGACTTGCATTCCAAGTCTCCTGGGTGTCTTGTGGTCCAAGAAAATCATCGCGAAAGTTTTATTCTGTTTGGACTCCGTTTGGTATTCCTTTTCTGCGAAACTCTAAAACAAGGAAAAACAGAAACTTGCACTGGGCTCTAGGTTAATAAGTTTGTCCCAAAAATCACATAAAATGGCACATTAATGCATATAAAACATCCAAAACAGATAATATAATAGCATTGAACAATCAAAAAAATATAGATATGTTGGAGACGTATCAAGTATTAAGTTCATGAAGAACAGAGTAACGCTTTAGGTAGGATGACATGATGTACAGGAATAAAATCAAGCAATATGATGTAAACCCCATCTTTTTATTCTCGATGGCAACAATACAATACGTGCCTCGCTGCCCCTACTGTCACAGGGTGAGGACACTGCAAGATTGAACCCAAAGCTAAGCACTTCTCCCATTGCAAGAAAAACCAATCTAGTTGGCCAAACTAAACCGATAGTTCGAAGAGAATTACAAATATATCAAATCATGCATAAAAGAATTCAGAGAAGATTCAAATAATATTCATAAATAAGCTGATCATAAATCCACAATTCATCGGATCTCGACAAACACACTGCAAAAGAAGATTACATTAGATAGATCTCCAGGAACATCAAGGAGAACATGGTATTGAGAATCAAAGAGAGAGAAGAAGCCATCTAGCAACTAGCTATGGACCCGTAGGTCTGAGGTAAACTACTCACGCTTCATCGGAAGGGTAATAGAGTTGATATAGAAGCCCTCCGTGATCGAATCCCCCTCCGGCAGGATGCCGAAAAAGGCCCCAAGATGGGTTCTCACGGGAACATAAGGTTGCGGCGGCGGAAAAGTGTTTTCGTGGTTACTTCTGGTGGTTTGGGAATATATTTGAATATATAGGAGGAAGGTCGAGGTCAGGGGGTGACCGAGGGGCCCACAAGGTAGGGGGATGCGCCCTACCCCCTGGGCGCGCCCTCCACCCTTGTGGCCACCGCGTGGCTCTTCTGACTTGCACTCCAAGTCCTGTGGGTGTCTTCTGGTCCAAGAAAAATCATCGCGAAGGTTTTATTTCGTTTGGACTCCGTTTGGTATTCCTTTTCTGCGAAGCTCAAAAATAAGGAAGAAACAGAACTGGCACTGGGCTCTAAGTTAATAAGTTAGTCCCAAAAATAATATTAAATAGCATATTAATGCATATAAAACATCCAAAACAGATAATATAATAGCACGGAACAATAAAAATTATAGATACGTTGGAGACGTATCAGTATGTACCATGGAGAAGTTGGAATACAGTAGATATTACACCAATATAAATTTAGAATGAGTTCACAACAGTACCTAAAGTGGTGATTTGCTTTATTATACTAACGGATATTATGAGTTTTCTATGAGTTTTGTGTTGTGAAGTTTTCTAATTTTGGGTAAAAATTTGATGGACTATGGAATAAGGAGTGGCAAGAGCCTAAGCTTGGGGATGCCCAAGGCACCCCAAGGTAATATTCAAGGACAACCAAGTATCTAAGCTTGGGGATGCCCCGGATGGCATCCCCTCTTTCGTCTTCAATCCATCAGTAAATTTACTTGAGGCTATATTTTTATTCACCACATTGTATGTGTTTTGCTTGGAGCGTCTTGTATGATACGAGTCTTTGCTTTTTAGTTTGCCACAATCATCCTTGCTGTAGAGACCTTTTGAGAGGAACACACATTAATCGTGAATTTATTAGAATACTCTATGTGCTTCACTTATATCTTTTGAGCTAGGCAGTTTGTTCTAGTGCTTTTCTTATATGTTTTTAGAGCACGACGGTGGTTTTATTTTGTAGAAACTGTTGAACTCTCAGATTCACTTATATTATTTTGAGAGTCTTACACAACATGGTAATTTGCTTAGATTATGAATTTGGTCCTAATATGATGGGGCATCCAAGAGGGATATAATAAAAACTTTCATATAAAGAGCATTGAATTATGAGCAGTTTGATTCCTTGCATTTGTTTTGAGATATAAACATGGTGATATTAGAGTCATGCTAGCGAGTAATTATGGATTGGTAGAAATACTTGTGTTGAGGTTTGTGATTCCCGAAGAATGCACGTTTGGTGAACCGTTATGTGATGAAGTCGGAGCATGATTTATTTTTTGATTGTCTTATGAGTGGAGGTCGGGGCCGAGCGATGGTCTTTTCCTACCAATCTATCCCCCTAGGAGCATGCGTATTAGTACTTTAATTCGATGGCTAATAAACTTTTGCAATAAGTATGTGAGTTCTTTATGACTAATGCTGAGTCCATGGATTATACGCACTCTACCCTTCCACCATTGCTAGCCTCTCTAGTACCGCGCAACTTTCGCCGGTGCATTAAACCCACCATATACCCTTCCTGAAAACAGCCACCATACCTACCTATTATGGCATTTCCATAGCCATTCCAAGATATATTGCCATGCAACTTCCACCGTTCCATTTTATGACATGCATCGTCATTGTTATATTGCTCTCATATGCGTGAGGCATTCATATAGAGTCATATCCTTGTTCTAGTATCGAGTTGTAATTTTGATTTGTAAGTAAATAAAAATGTGATGATCATCATTATTAGAGCATTGTCCCATGCGAGCACAGGATGATGGAAGCTATGATTCCCTCACAAGTTGGGATGAGTCTCCGAACTTTAAAAAAATAAAAGAGGCCAAAGATCCCAAATAAAAAAAGAGGCCAAAGAGCCCAAACAAAAAGAGAGAGAGAGAAAAAGAGAGAAGGGACAATGCTACTATCCTTTTCCACACTTGTGCTTTGAAATAGCACCATGTTCTTCATGATAGAGAGTCTCCTATTTTATCACTTTCATATACTAGTGGGAATTTTTCATTATAGAACTTGGCTTGTATATTCCAATGATGGGCTTCCTCAAATTTCCCTAGGTCTTCGTGAGCAAGCAAGTTGGATGCACATCCACTTAGTTTTCTTTTGAGCTTTCATACACTTATAGCTCTAGTGCATCCGTTGCATGGAAATCCCTACTCACTTGCATCGATGTCAATTGATGGGTATCTCCATAGCTCATTAATTTGCCTAGTTGATGTGAGCTTTCTCCTCCTTTTTGTCCTCTCCACAACCACCATATTCTATTCCACCTATAGTGCAATATCCATGGCTCACGCTCATGTATTGCGTGAAAGTTCAAAAAAATTGAGAACACCAAAAGTATGAAACAATTGTTTGGCTTGTCATCGAGGGTGTGCATGATAAAATACTTTGTGTGATGAAGATGGAGCATAGCCAAACTATATGATTTTGTAGGGATAACTTACTTTGGCCATGATATTTTGAGAAGACATGATTGCTTTGTTAGTATGCTTCAAGTATTATTGTTTTTATGTCAATATTAAACTTTTGTTTTGAATTTTATGGATCAGAATATTCATGCCACAGTAAGATGAATTACAGGGATAAATATGTTAGGTAGCATTCCACATCAAAAATTCTGTTTTTATCATCTAACTACTCGAGGACGAGCAGGAATTAAGCTTGGGGATGCTTGATACGTCTCCAACGTGTCTATAATTTTTTATTGTTCCATGCTATTATATTATCTTTTTTGGATGTTTTATATGCTATTTTATATTATTTTTGGGACTAACCTATTAACCTAGAGCCCAGTGCTAGTTTTTGTTTTTTTCATTGTTTTTGACTTTTACAAAAAAGGAATATCAAACGAGTCCAAACGGAAGAAAATTTTACAGTGATTTTTCTTGGACCAAAAGAAACCCACGAGAATTGGAGAGGAGGCCAGAAGACCTGCGAGGCGGGCACAAGCCGTGGGGGCGCGCCCCCTGTCTTGTGGCCCCCTCGTAGCCCTTCCAGCCCTAATATTTGCACTATAAATCCTCAAATATTCCCCCTACACCATAGGGCACACCAAAAAAACTTTTTCGCCGCCGCAAGCTTCTGTTCCCGTGAGATCCCATCTTGAGGCCTTTTCCGGAGGGGGATTCGATCATGGAGGGCCTCTACATCAACCTTGTTGCCCTTTCGATGAAGCGTGAGTAGTTTACCATGGACCTAAGGGTCCATTGACAGAAGGGGCAGCGAGGCACGTATTGTATTGTTTCCATTAAGGATAAAAAGATGGGTTTATATCATATTGCTTGAGTTTATCCCTCTACATCATGGCATCTTGCTTAAGGCGTTACTCTGTTCTTATGAACTTAATACTCTAGATGCAGGCAGTAGTCGGTCGATGTGTGGAGTAATAGTACTAGATGCAGAATCGTTTCGGTCTACTTGTCATGGACGTGATGCCTATATTCATGATCATTGCCTTAGATATCATCATAACTTTGCGCTTTTCTATCAATTGCTCAACAGTAATTCGTTTACCCACCTTAGGCTTTCTTCGAGAGAGAAGCCTCTAGTGAAACCTATGGCCCTCGGGTCTATTTTCCATCATATTATTTTCGTATCTATAAAAATAAAAATCCAAAAATACCTTGTTGCAATTTATTTATATTTACTTTATTTTGTTATTTACTTATCTTTTAAACCTATCTCTATTAGATCTCACTCTTGTAAGTGACCGTGAAGGGATTGACAACCCTTTTTCGTGTTGTGTGCAAGTATTTGTTAGTTTGTGCAGGTGCATATATCTGGGACTTGCTTGTGCTTCCTACTGGATTGATACCTTGGTTCTTAATTGAGGGAAATACTTGTCTCTACTTTGTTGCATCACCCTTTCCTCTTCAAGGGAAAAATCAACGCAAGCTGAAGAAGTAGCATCACCTTGCTTTTGTTGCAATCAATTATAGCCCCTGCAGTGTTCAAAAAGGGTCTACCAAGGATAATTGACATGTTGTCGTCCTCGGGCATATCAAGTATAACAAAGTCTATTAAGATAGTAACATTTGCAACTACAACAGGCACATCCTCATAAACACCGATAGGTATGGCAGTTGATTTGTCAGCCATTTGCAATGATATTTCAGTAGGTGTGAGTTTATTCAAATCAAGTCTTTTATATAAAGAAAAAGGCATAACACTAACACCGGCTGCTAAATCACATAAAGCGGTTTTGACATAATTTCTTTTAATGTAGCATGATACAGTTGGTATTCCTGGATCTCTTAGGTACTCTATCCTTAAAAGAATAATTTGCAAGCATGGTGGATATTTCAGCTTCAGGTATTTTTCTTTTATTAGTGATAATATCTTTCATATATTTAGCATAAGGGGCCATCTTTAAAATATCAGTCAAACGAGTATGCAAAAAGACTGGCCTAAGCATTTCAGCAAAGAATTCAAATTCTTCCTCATCCTTTTTCTTAGATTGTTTAGGTGGAAAGGGCATGGGTTTCTGAACCCATGGCTCTCTTTCTTACCATGTTTTCTAGCAACAAAGTCTCTCTTATCATAACATTTATTTTTAGAAGGTGGGTTATCAAGATCAACAACAGGTTCTATTTCAACATCATTGTCTGGTTGAGCATCTACATGAACATCATCATTGTCATTATCATTATCACTATCACTAGGTGAAAATGTTCATTACTAGATTGTGTTTCAGCATCAGAAATAGAAACCTAATTATCATCCTCTGAAGGTTTTTCTACCTCAGGTTCACTAGAAGTATGCAAAGTCCTATCATTTTTCTTTTTCCTTTTCTTTTTCTTTTTAGAAGGACTAGGTGCATCAACATTAATTTTTTGAGAATCTTGTGCAATTCTTTTAGGGTGACCTTCAGGATAAAGTGGCTCCTGAGTCATTTTACCTCCTCTAGTCATTACTCTAACAACATGATCATTCATATTATTATTCATTTAATTGAGCAATTCACCTTGAGATTAGCAACTTGTTCTATCTGAGTTTAGACCATAGATGCATGTTTACTAACACCTTTGACATCATTAACCATTCTAAACAACAAGTCACTCAAGCGATCAATCAGGTAAGCATTTTTTCAATTGTTTCATTACATTTGCATTGAAATGATCTTGCTTAATAATGTAATTATCAAATTCATACAAGCATTGCCTAGGAGATTTATTGTAGGGGATATCACCTTCATCAAACTTTATAAAAGAATTTACCTCTACAACCTGTGGTGGTGTGTCAGGACCATGTATTTCTTCAATAGGTGGCAAATTCTTAATACCTTCAGTTTCTTTCATACATTTCTTTGCTTCTTGCATATCTTCAGGACTGAAAAATAAAATACCCCTCTTCTTTGGAGTGGGCTTAGGAGGTGATTCTGGAAGTGTCCAATCATCATAATTCTTCAATATATTATTCAATAGTTCCTCAGCTTGTTCAATAGTTCGTTCCCTCAAAACACAACCAGCACAACTATCTAGGTAGTCCCTAGAAGCATCGGTTAGTCCATTATAGAAGATATCGAGTATTTCATTTTTCTTAAGAGGATGATCAGGCAAAGCATTAAGTAATTGGAGAAGCCTCCCCCAAGCTTGTGGTAGACTCTGTTCTTCAATCTGCACAAAGTTAAATATTTCCTGTAAGGTAGCTTGTTTCTTATGAGCAGGAAAATATTTTTCAAAGAAGTAATAGATCATATCCTGGGGACTACGCACACAACCAGGAGCAAAAGTATTATTCCATATCTTAGCATCACCCTTTAACGAGAAAGGAAATTACTTGAGAATATAGTAATAGCGAATTTTTTTCATGATGAGCAAATAGGGTGGCTATATCATTTAATTTAGTAAGATGTGCCACAACAGTTTCAGTTTCATAGCCATGGAAAGGATCGGATTCAACCAAAGTAATTAACTCTGGGTCAACGGAGAATTCATAATACTTATTGGTAATAAAGATAGGTGAAGTAGCAAACTTAGGATCACATTTCATTCTAGCATTCAAAGATTTTTTTTCTTTCAACTTGCATAGTAATTTCTGAAGATCATCTCCATCCTTACAAGCAAGAAAGTCCCTAGCTACCTCTCCATCCATAACATAACCCTCAGGTATCTCAGGTAATTCATATCTAGGAGAGATAGGTCTAATAGGTGTTTCATAATGTTCAGTTTCAATAACTTCACTAGTTTCAGTAATTTGATCAGTTTCAGCATTACCAGTTTCTTTAGCTCTAGCAAGTTGTTCATCAAGAAATTCACCTAGTGGCACAGTCTTACCAAGCAAAGTACTAGCATCATCAATAGCATCATTCATAGCAGAAGTAGCATCATCAATTACTTGCGACATATTATAATTAATAGCAGGTTGTGGTGTTGCAAGTTTACTCAAAACAGAAGGTGAATCAAGTGCAGAGCTAGATAACAGTTCCTTACCTCCCCTCATTTTAGAGGGAACGATCTTGGTTCTATCATCCTTCAAATTCTTCATAGTGATCAACAGATATAAATCCCAAGTGACTCAACAAATATAACTATGCTCCCCGGCAACGGTGCTACAAAAAGGTCTTGATAACCCCCAAGTATAGGGGATCGCAACAATTTTTTAGGGTAGAGTATTGAACCCAAATTTATTGATTCGACACAAGGGGAGCCAAAGAATACTTGTAAGTATTAGCAGTTGAGTTGTCAATTCAACCACACATGAAGACGAAATATCTGCAGCAAAGTGATCAGTAGCAAAGTAGTATGGTAATTTGATAGTAGTAGTAGTAACGATAGCAATGGCAACAGTAACAATAGCTTGTAGAAGTTGTAACAGTAGTAACAACAATAGTGACTTAGCAATAACAAGACATGAAACCTCGTAGGCATTGGATCGGTGATAACATTGGATAATATTCATCATATAACAGTCATAACCTAGGGCGACACATAACTAGCTCCAATTCATCAATATAATGTAGGCATGTATTCCGTAATTAGTCATACGTGCTTATGGAAAAGAACTTGCATGACATCTTTTGTCCTACCCTCCTGTGGCAGTGGGGTCCATAAAGAAACTAAGAGATATTAAGGCTTCCTTTTAATAGAGAACCGGAACAAAGCATTAACACATAGTGAATACATGAACTCCTCAAACTACGGTAATCACCGGAAAGAATCCCAATTATTGCCACCTGGAGGTATGTGGATCATAACACGTTGCATGTGCATATAACTTGCAAGATCGGATCAAGAACACAAATATATTGGTGAAAACATAAACGGTTCAGATCTGAAATCATGGCACTCGGGCCCTAGTGACAAGCATTAAGCAAAGCAAAGTCATAGCAACATCAATCTCAGAGCATAGTAGATACTAGGGATCAAGCCCTAACAAAACTAACTCGATTACTTGATTCATCAGAGCATAGTGACCCCATCATCATCCAGCAAGTCTACGAATGAATTACTCACTCCCGGTGGTGAGAATTATGAAACTGGTGATGGAGGATGGTTGATGATGATGAAGACGAAAGATCCCCCTCTCTGGAGCCCCGAACAGACTCCAGATCTGGCCTGCCAATGAAGAACAGGAGGTGGCGGCGACTCTGTATCGTAAAACGCGATGAAACTTCCTCTCTGATTTTTTTCGAGAAATAGGAATTTATAGAGTTGGAGTTAGGGTCAGCGGAGCCTCGAGGGGCCCATTACCCACCAGGGCGCGCCAGAGGGGGGTGGCGCGCCCTGGTGCCTAATGGCAAGCAGCCCCCCCCTCCAGTGGGTCTTTGCTCCAATATTTTTCTTTTATTCCAAAATAATTCTCCAAAAAGTTTCGTCCAATTCCGAGAACTTTTATTTCTGCACAAAAACAACACCATGATAGTTCTGCTGAAAACAATGTTAGGCTGGGTTAGTTTCATTCAAATCATGCAAATTCGAGTCCAAAACAAGAGCAAAAGTGTTTGGAAAAGTAGATACGACGGAGACGTATCAAGCACCTTCATGGACCTTGGCGAGAAACTGTTCTGACGTCCTATTCTTCCATCCTGGAGGACCAGACGCAATGTCCTGCGGCTTGATCTTTAGATAATGTGCCATTACTGACGCGTACGCCCGCTCAACACCCTCCAAGCAGGCCGACCGCTTCCAGTTCTCCACCTGGGGCTGGCATCTTGCAGCCTTTGCACCATGTCGAAGAAGTTGGTCGGCATCGGCCTGGACGGTCAGAGGTTGACGCGGAGGTCTTCCATCACTGGTCGTGCCGCACATAACAGTTTCGCCAGCTGCCTTATCTGATTGTTTAGAAGCGGCGGGTGCTCAAGAACCTAGAACTTGGCCCAGAATGCCTTCACCACAGAATCATTGGAATGGGCGATGTAGTACGAGCCGACATCCCAAGCACTCTGCGCTAGGTCCCTAAAGGCCTCTGAAGAACGTCAGATTTGTGTAAGATGGGCAAATCTGCTGTCACCAAAAACACAGTGAAGCAGGTAGGGCTTACCGGAGGCGATCTGCTTCACTTCTTGAAGCACTTCGTGAACCGCCCGGACCTGGATCATGGCCTCCTTACAAGTCGAGCTCGCTGTTGCGAGCTCGGAGACTAGTTTGTTCTTTTCTTCCTAAAGGGTGTCACACTTAGTTGAAATCCCTTCAGGTCTTCTTCGACCTCCGTGACCCGGGCCGCATGTTGCCTGTCGACCTCTTTTTCTTTGGCCAACTCTTCGCTGGCCTGCTTCCCCGCAGCCCTTTGGTGCTCGGCTTCTTGCCGAGCATTTTGCAGCTCAGACCGAAGCCTTTCGAGCTCCGTGGAGGAAGCTGCAGATACATTCACATATGATTTATAGCTCAAATCAGCAATGTCATAAGTCAGGTACAATTTTTAAAAAAAATGCTAAAGCTTTTTGGTATTTACCTTGAGCTTCCTCCATCTGCTTCTTGAGCAAATCTGCGTCCTTCTCGGACCGATCTAGCTTATGGTTCAGTTCTTCCAATTCTTTCCCGTTGGATACTGAAACCGAGGCCGAAACCTAGAAAAGACATTGTTAGCTTCCTCGGACGATATCGATCCCCTAGTCGGCTTTTTCCATCTGATCAGAATCTCGGGGGCTACTGTGTATTCACTCTTATCCCTTTTAGTTTCTCACTACGACCCCTGAGTAAGATCTTTGTATCTCGGGGGCTACTATGATTATACGCTCGCGGCATGTGTCCACATTGGTATAAGTCTTCGGACGAGTTACTTTATTTATCCGATAAGGGCTACTGGATATATCTAGTGCTAACAGCTCTATGCATGGAGGAAATTTTTAAAAGATAATCAAAGGTTACTTCAAAGCCTTGATAGAGGCCCTTGAAGGCCTCCTTTATACCGCCCTCCGCGGACCGGTAATTTTGTAGTGCCGCGCCTAGAAGGACGCGGTGCTCGACAATGATGGAGGAGCCCGTCATGGACGCCTCCATCTCTTCAGTCCACCCCATGGGCGCCTCCCCTTCTGCAGGCGGGGATGGACGGGCCACCTCGGCTCTCTCCATCGTAGGAGGAACTGCTGCCATGGTAGGCTGTCGAGGTCGCTCTGGGTCGACGAGGGCTGAAGTTGTCGGCTACCACAGCGTTTCCCCTTCCGTGGAGGAAGGGTTCTTCCCTAACGGGTCCTTGGAGGCCAAGGCCGAGGCCACGGCCATGGAGACATCGGCACCGCCTCCTGTGGTTGGCACGGGTGTAGCTTGTTGAGAGGTCGCCTCCCCCAGCCCGTCATGGGCAAGAGGGAAGGGGGACATTTTCCTTTGATGCGCTGGGTGGAGGGAGCCCTCTCGACGACTTCTTGTCGCTGATGTGGGAGCACTGTGGGCTGCGAAAGACAAATAATCGACCAGATTTGTGAAAAGAAGGGACTAGCACGTGTACAACTCGTGCGAAAATAAGGTGTACCTCCTCGGCGGTGGTCTCGGCCTGCGCGACTCGATGAGGTTGTTCTCTGATTCGGAGGAGATAACCTTTGCTGCAGCAGGGGCCTTGCGGGGCACAATTGTTGTATCCGCTTGATGCTACATTTTGAGATAATAAAATCGCCCTTTATCGAAAAAGGAAAATCCACGAACATTCTGAAACAAGCACATGATGAGGTTTGGGAACCGAACTCATAATTACAACTAGTTAGCATTTGAAATCGACAACTTTGTGACCTAGTCCCGACATTGTGGCTTGCTTGGGGCATCCGGCTTTAGATGTTAGGCTTTGGTGCGATGTCTGTTTGGTATTCGGCTCGGACATTTGGCACCCCTTCATCAAGGGGATAGGAGTAGCGACATGTGTGTTGCCAAGATGATGGCTTTAGGCTTAATGATGTATCATTTTGTCAGGTCTTGGTGAATAATTAATAAAATGGCTGCATGCATCGCCTAGAGGCAGAGGCCGGGGGTATATCCTCCTTTTTCTAAAAAAAATAGAAATGGGCAACTTGAATTGTATGGTTGTAGTTTGCAAAACACCTCGTTTCAACAACTGAGGTCCCAACTGGAATAAAGGGGTTTCACATGAATTTCATAGGAATGTAATCCTATATAAAGTTTTCGCATGATGCCATTTAGATCTTAGTTAGGAAAAAAATCATTCCTTTCGTAAGCATTTTGGAGGATTCTAAACAATTAGTCACTCCGTCCCACAATATAAGACGTTTTTGCAAGCTATGCAAGTATTTCGCAATAAAAAGGGAGGATTCTAAACAATTGTTCAAATATCATATTTTCACTCATTTTGAGAAGTCCAATACAACCGGTCTCATCTCTTCTTCTCTTTATTCTGATGAAGAAACAATTACATGCAAAGTTACCGTGCAAAATACTCTTGAGCATTCAAACGAGTACAACAATTCATATTGTTTTCCTATTTTTTGTTTTTCATATCTGCGTTCCAAACGGGGACTGAAACGGTAGAACTTCAGCTAGCTGCTATTCGCAGCGGATTGCCACAACCAGCGACGTGGATGTGTGGCGGGCTGGCGGCTCGATCGCCCACGGCCGGCAGCCGCATAATCTTACGGTCGCCGCTGGATAAGTTATGGTAATTTGCAAATCCACAAGAGAGCGATCGGTTTCCATGAATAAACAACAATTGCCCGGCACCTGTGTATCCGAAGCAAACAGCTCTTCCGTGTCGTCGTTTCCTGATCTGTCCGGACAACCTCTGCTGCTGACTGCACCGGAGATCGCCATGCGAGAGGTTTCAATAGCCACGCTCTCAGATCAAAATAAATAAATAGGGTCCCGATAACTGCTACATGTGTGGTGTATCGGGTGGTTGTGCCGCACACCTCGTGTGGCATGGATAGGAACCCGCCCGCACGACCGCCTCCGGGCGCGCAAAGCCACAGCCCGCACGTCCGGTGTGTGGCAAACCCGCCCACACGTCCGGGCCAGACGACCACGCTGCCCGCATGACCCAGCCGTCCCAGCCTCCTTTCGATCCCCAGTCCCGACTGCCGCCATCGTCTCCCACCTCTCGATCCCCTACCTCCATCGCCGGCCTTCTCTGGTTGCCATGGCAACCAGAGCAGATCCGTAGGGCCTTCCCACCGCTAAC
>NC_057811.1:166511142-166561230 GCF_018294505.1 Triticum aestivum | reverse complement strand
CAGCTAAAAGCAGGTGAATCTCCGATCTCCTACTGCTTCTCATCCTTCTTCTGGGCAGAAAATTGCAAATTTACCAACGAAGGTGGCGACTGGATCCACGCTATCGGGGCAAAACACTACATGGTTTTGTGTGTCTTCGCATTTGCCAAGCAGCATACGCCAGATCTGCCATGTACTACGCTAGAGTTAAGCTTAAGTTCTCAGTTCGCTTGGTGTAAGTAGTTGGTAATGAATGGATGCGTAGGAATCCCTAAAAAGGGAGAGAAATGAGAAATTTGGAATAAAGGGGGGTAGGAAAATTAGTTGCCACTTGTGTCTAACGTCAGTTGCCACCTATCGTTGCCGTTAACTGCCACCATGTTAACCTATTGCTTGCCATCCTATTGTGGTGGTTGTTGCCATCGAATCCAAAGGATAGCTGGCACCCAGATTTTAGAAAAGAGAGTGGATGTCCATGTCCTACTTGCCATGGTGTGTTGGTTGCCTATGCATGAAAATGTGATAAGACTGCCGTGTTATCTTGTATGTGCAAGCAGTAGAAGAATACATTTTTTGCGGATTGTTGATGCGTTCTTGTTCATGCAGTGATTGAGAACACATTGGCAGAAACAGAACGCGGAAAGAATGAATCACGAAGATGGCGCTGATCCTTGGGTTTCTCAAAGGCCAGAAACGCCCCCTTGGGATGCAGCAGAGTACAGTCAACTCATTTCTGCAGGGCCGTTGCTGCCACTACTGGAGCAGTACGCAAGCATTGGTATGATGCATGATAACAAAGAAAAGAACATTTTCCATGTTCGCGATGATGAAGATGACATTCTACTTATGTCCTACACTGTCATTTTTCGCAGGTTTTTATGACCAAAACACACTCAGGGGGGCACCATGGCAACTTCAGTCATAGGGCGCTAACACTGACAAATGTACGGGCAGCCAACTTCAACTAGCTAATGTGGCAAATCAAGGTAACGCATACAAAAATGAAACATACTGGTGTGGACATGAAAAATAAACTTGCAAAGGATGGCAAAAGACTCACGAGTTATGTCGGGAAAAATGCAGAACCTTCATGCAGCACGTGGCATCAGGCGGCACCCATGTACCTGCCATCAACGTCATACATAGGTGAGTCCATAAAAAAGTGAAGTTGCAGACGGTGAATTAGCAGAAGGAGCATAGTTAACAACTGCAGTTGCCATGACTAAACAACTGCAGTTGCCATCCCTGGACAACTGCAGTTGCCATGTCTGGACAGCTGCAGTTGCCATGCCTGGACAACTGCAGTTGCCATGCCAGGACAAACTGCAGTTGCCATGCCAGGACAAACTGCAGTTGCCATGTATGATCAAAAATGTGATTGCAATGTACAAACAACCGTGGATGGCAAGTGTGAACAAATCTGTGTGGCATGGTTGGACCACTGCATGTTCCATGTTGAAGAAACTACAGTTGCCATGCATTGACCAACTACTACCATGATAACAGGTTATTACGGTGGTGCTACCTCGGAAAACGTCTCATGACAAGCTTCACAGATTGCAGACAGAGCACGTCAATTTGGTGTGACAGACCACACAAGATGGGCACATGCGGCACAACAAGGTAAGGAAATTTGAACCATAAAAACAGAACTGCATTTGTTTTTGTGGGAATAGCATGTGAGGAAAAGAAGATTTGTAGCAGTGATGGTGGAAAAAATCAAACAGAAAATGCTAACAAGTGGTCATGTGCAATGACTCATATATTGTCTTCAGGATTTGCCAATTGCTAAAAGCATGTGTGCAGCACTAATGATTGATCGCATTTGCCTAGTGAGCTCAAGCCTAGAATACAAAGTTTTGATGCTAGAATATACTGGTTGCCATGTATTGGCAACAATATTTGCCATGTATGTAGGACTGCATCTGCCATTGATATAGAATCCAAGTTTTGGTACTGAAAGGAGCTGGTTGCCATGCATTGGCAACAGTAGTTGCCATGTTTGTTGGACTGTAGCTGCCATGACTGGAGAACTACAGTTGCCATGCATGTCCACATGCAGACTCACGGCTTGCTGTTTGAATGATGTCATGCCAAATCACTTGCAGTTTATGTACTCCGTTATGATAAACATGTCATTCAAGCAAAATCTTACGCTCGTACCTGTTTTCTTTATTACAGGGCCTTCAACTACAATCACCAGCGGCGCGGGGACATCTACCGCGGGGAGCTCTGAGCGCACGGAAGACGCGTTCCACCAGCCAGCCAACAATCATGTTGCAAACAATGCCGAGTCAGAGTCAGAAATGGCAATCATTCCAGCAATACCGACAAGCACACCTTTGAACACAAGCACTGGCAACACTCAAGTAGATGAAAGTGCCGCCGATACTGAAGTGAATGATGAAACTGATGACGAAGCACAAGGGGATGAAGATGGTGGGCAATCAGAGATCATGGTACCTCAGCCACCTTACGTTGGGCAGAGATTTGAATCGTTCGCAGAGGCAAAGGAATTCTACCAGACATATGCAAAGTTCCATGGATTTGCGGTCGACACCGAATACCATAGGAAAATTAAGAAAACTAACGAGTACAGCAGAGGTGAGATGAGGTGCCACAAGGCACGAAGGAACAAGAAGGGGAAAGGTGTTGCGCCTGTCGTTCCGGAACGAAAGAGAGGTATCATTCTCAAGACGGAATGCCCTGTCCGGTGTAAGCTAAACGTAGATGGAGCACAGTGGGTGGTCACTGAATATTTTGACGAGCACAACCACAAACTCATAAAGAAGTTCGACCTGGTAAAATTTCTGACCGCCCACAGAGGATTCACCCCCTCGAGAAGAAATTCATAAAGCTGCTACATGATTGTAACGTCGGTCCATCAAGAATGGTCCAGATACTATCACTCATCCACAGCAAAAAAGGGACTTTGAGTAGCATGCCCTACATACCAGCTGACGTCACAAACCTAAAGGCAAAGTACCGTAGAGAGAGCAAGTTGGCTGACATAGAGGCCACAATGGCCTACTTCGATGAGAAAGCGAAGGAAGATCCAGATTTCTTCTACAGGATAATATTGGACGATGAGGACCGTGTCAGGAACATGTATTGGGTGGATGGTGCTGCAAGAAGAGCCTACAAACATTTCCGAGATTGCATTTCATTCGACGCGACATATCTCACTAATATGTACAAGATGCCATGCGCTCCATTCATAGGAATAAATAACCACAATCAGTCGTTGCAGTTCGGATGCGGGCTCGTTCGGAACGAAGACACGGATGGGTACGTTTGGTTGTTCAATACCTTCTTGGAGTGCATGGGTGGACTTGCTCCGATGAACATAATAACAGACCAGGATTTTAGCATGCGTGCAGGCATAGAGGAGGTCTTTCCGTTGGCAGTGCACAGGCACTGCAGGTGGCACATTATAAAGAAGGCTGAGGAGACACTAGGACCGTTCTTTGCTGACCGTCCAGACCTGCACAAGGCATTCGAGCTGTGCGTGGACCACAGCTTGACGGTGGAGGAGTTTGAAAGGAGCTGGATGGCTATGATTGAAACATATCAAGTCCAAGACCACGAGACGCTTGCTAGCTTGTGGGAGAAGCGAATGTACTGGGTGTCGGCCTACTTCATGCAGTGCTTCTTCCCGTTTCTGCAGACTACACAGCGCAGTGAGGGGTTCAATGCTGTTTTGAAGCGGTACGTGAGCCCTGGCAACTCATTACTACAGTTTGCCAAGCAGTACACCGCTTTGCAACAAAAAATACTGGGATCCGAGCTACAGAAAGAAGCAAACACCGCGCTCAAGCAGCCAAAATTGCTAACGTATTTACCAATGGAGAGGCAGATGAGCAAGATATACACCAACACGATTTTTAACAAGTAAGTCAGTTGTGTTACAATCTTATTTGCACAAATCATGAAGGTACCAGGTGCCATGTAGAATGCAATACAGTTGAAATGCTTATTTGAAAATGATGATTGTGTTGAAAAGTAGCCATTAGGTACAGAGTAAACATGATATGTAGTTGTCGTGCTTAATGAACTACAGTTTGCCATGCTTAATGAACTGCAGTTTGCCACATTCACTCAACTGCAGTTACCATGTTTGCGTAACTGCAGTTGCCATGTTTGATGAACTGTAGTTGCCATGTTTAATGAACTGCAGTTGCCATATTTAATGAAATGTAAATTCCAATGGCCATGATGGTATGGAATGCAAATGCCAAATTGAAGTTGTTATGTAGTTGCCATGTTTAAATGAAATGCAGTTGCCATGTTTAATGAACTGCAGTTGCCATGTTTACTCAACTGCAGTTGCCATGTTTAATGAACTGTAGTTGCCATGTTTAAACGAATTGTAATTCCATATGCCACAACAAACAAAAGGTGCTACAAAAAACTGCACACAAGAGTTTAACAAAAAACACACAAAACTTGCATATTCCAAGAAGAAATAAAGCGTGCCAGCATGTACACGGCTTTCCAGGTGGACAAACATACGTTCAAGGTGTGTTCTATCATGGGCATGTCGGATTCAGAACCTGAAGACCCAGACAAGGGAAGGAACTACTTTGTGAAGGCATCGATAAGCCAAGGCGAATACTACTGCCAATGCTGCAAATTCGAACGGGACGGGATTGTGTGCTGTCACATTCTAAAAGTAATGGACTTGAACGCGGTGACACGAATGCCCCGCCGTTTCATACGGCGGCGATGGACTTGGGACGCTGACGATGCATTGGCGCCGCAAACATCAAACGCAGTTTTGGCCGTGCATACGAGAGACCAGAGTCAACCATGGAAGCCGTGAGGCACGTTGTGTTGACAAAGAACTATGCTGAACTAATTGATGAAGCGTGCAAGAGTGATGAGACAGCAAAGGTCGCAGAAAAACACAGGAAGGCCCTCAAAAGAGAGCTTGATGAGATCAAGAAGAGGAAAGCTGAGGAAGCCTTACACAGGTTCCCCCGCACATCAAGTGTGCCTTCGTCCACAGGGCCATCATCTGAAAACTCAGAGGTAGGATCTGGAATAGCAAGCACACAAACACAGGTTAGGAACCCGCCCCGTTCCATCACAAAAGGGCGTCCAAAAGAGATAAGATACAAATCAGGATTGGAGATTCAAGCAAAACATAAGAAACCAGAGAAAGGGACGGGCAATCCATAAACAACATTGGACCACTTTGACTTGGTCCATGGTGACATTTTTTTGTAATCTAGATGTTCTAAATTTTGTAAAAACTGGAGAATGACTCTTCAGGTGCATCAGAATCTGAAGTAAAAATGCCATGAAGGAATAGCTGCAGTTGCCACGTGTATGGCACTGAATTTGCCATGTTACTTGAACTGAATCTGCCATGCAATTTCTGTTGAATCTGCCATACCATTTCTACTGAATCTGCCATGCCATTTCTACTAAATTTGACATGTTATTTTTTTACTGAATTTGCCATCTTATTTTTTACTGAATCTGCCATGTTAGTTGTACTGAACATGCCATGTTAGTTGTAATCTTCACCGCGTAGATTTCCATGTTCAGTCAGCGCATTTTAGTCACACATATTGTATTCTGGTGCAAACTATGGGAAACAAGCTGAAACGGTCTCGTGCAGCAACCGCACAGGTTATTGCTCCGTGATCAAACTACCATGCTAGCCGGTATAGTTAGCAGTGCAAAAAACCCAAAAAGCCAAACAAGAAAGAACGATAACTTTCACTAACCATGACTAATCAACTACATTTGCCATGTTTTCAGACATCAAGGACGCATTCAAAACACCATGCTGGTACTACCAACTCACAAGCACATAATAATACTGAAAACTCATAAACGTATCTGCTGTCAAACCTAAGTAGGTTCACATCCACACATATATTACAAACTATTCAAATGTCACTCACACGCCACCACTGTATACTAGGCTACGGGGAGATGCAGTCATAGCATATTACAAAGGACATAGTCTTGAAAAAACAAGGTAATACCTTACATTCCTTGGCAACAGAATGTAAGGTAGGCGTTCGGTCAGGAGCACCACATGATCACTTCTACTTCTTGGTGGCTTTCTTCACAGCTTCCTCTATGAACTCACGTGCGTTGGACCGCGTGTTGAAATCTTCATTCATCAACCAGTTCCATGTGTAAATTTTGCGGAGCTCGACGACCATTCCAGCTGTGACGACAGGAACCCGTCGACCTTCCCACTTTGCAAGGTATTCCAACATGTGGAAGCCGCAGTCGTGCCTAAACAAGAAAAGAGTCAGGTTAACTCACAAGAACATATAGAAAAAATCATAAACTTCAATTCAGAGGTGACAAAAAAGAGAGGGTGAGCACTGGTTTGGAGGACACATGAGGAAAAGATGGGAAAATACCGGTTTCCTTGCTTCGTAGTCGCCACGTACTCAATTGGAAAATGTCTGATCTGGACCTTTGAGTTTTCATAGTGACGGTTCCATGTCTCTTTGAGGTTGTTGATGAAGTATTCAGCATGCGTAGTAAGGTCTGCATCAGCTTCTGAACGCATTGAATCAAGCACCTCAAAACGTTGGTTCTTCAGGTCAAGGTAGATCGCATAGTGGTGACCACACTTGTCGTGTGGGTCGTGTGGTGCAAGCTCCTGGAACATGGGGAACAAGACCTGCAAACAAAAATGAAGGAAAGAAAAGAAGCAGAGCTCACATTAAGAATAGAAATGATGTAGTTGGGAAAATGACATGTAAAGATATCACCGGTTACACTAACAGGCACATGAGTGACTACGAAAGCATCAAGGGTCCAAGAAAAGTGGACAAACGTATAATGTTTAGTTGTAGTGGGTAATTAAAAGAAGTTGCCGTCCATGTATGAACAAAGTTGCCATGTATTTTAGTTTGAAATTGCCACATAGGTTGTATTAGGAAAGCAAATCAGAAGTCATTTTACATGGCAGTTGTTGCCACATGAAACAACTGTCACAAAACAGGGTGTAGCCCACATCTGAAGCATAGCGACTGGCAAAAAATAACATGGGAGAAAAAAATGTGCAAAAAAGGAAGGAGTACTCACACGTTTCTTCATTGTGAGCTTGAAATCACCATGCGCAGCAAAATGCTTCCTCAGGATTTTGTGGTGGAAGTCACCATCCCATATTTTGCACGTCACAGTGTACTGCATGATTGTTTTGTCGGGAGACATATCCATATGCCTGTTGATGAAGTCAATCCCACATGCAACTACATTCTTCGACATTTTACCGAGTGGCCTCACAAACTCGGCAAGATCACCCAGGTCGACGTACGTCGCATCACATTGTATGATCTTGGTTCTGTCCAAACATGAGCTGTATGAAAATGATATAACATGAAAGAATCATGTCTACTAAGTGAAAAAAAGAAATAAAACGTAAACGGAGCATATCTAGAAATATCAAAAAGGATGAATAGTAAAAAGAGCAAAGCAAATGAGAGGTTTATGTGGGTGTGGTCATTACGCTTTCAGCTCCTTCATGTGATTGCTGTTGGACCTCGCATTTCCAAAGCGCTTGACAATATCGTACAACTGGTTCTGATCCTTTGTGGCCTTGACTTCCAGCTCATAATCATCCGCGGGTGGCGCGTGAACTACCCTACGCTGCCTCACAGAACCAGGGGTGGCACTTCTAATGGTATCCTCAGATACCGACTCAGCAGGCGCGTTGGAACTTGATTGGCCCTGACCTCGTGAGGACCTCCTTTGCAATGCTGCCTCCTCAATCCTGCGGTAAGCTCCATCAAGTGACGGCGTAATCTCCTCAGGGGTGGCTGCAAGGATCAAAAAAGTGGGTTAGGATACCTGGAAAACAAAACAAATTTAGTGTGAAAGAAAGGTTGCAGAATATGAAATGTAGGCACAGAAAGTAGGGAGTTGCCATGTACAGGCAACTCCAGTTGCCATGTGCAATGCATTGTAGTTGCCATGTGAAAACAACTATAGTTGCCATGATCTATCAACTGCAGTTGCCATGTGCTTGCAGAATGGAAAATGCAGCATGGCGACAGAAAAATGTAGGTGACAGCATGCAAGCAAATCCAGTTGCCATGTCCATCAGATAACATTTGCCATCACAAAAGTGAGAACCCAAAAAAAATGCTTGGGACAAAAGTCATACTAAAAAGATGTATACACGAATATGATAAACGCATAAGAAATGTACCTTGCACAACCGGCTCTGCGAACTTCATAGCCTTCTTGCCCTCGACCATTGGCTGCGCCATCATTGGGGCCATGCCTGCCGGGAAAGCAAAGGCAACTGGTGAAGGATCTTGCACCACTGGTTCATCTTGACTGCGATCGATGCCAAGGCTACAGCTCGGTGGGGTGAAGGCCATTGGGTGCCTCTCCTACCTACTGGCCGGACCGCGAACAACTTGCTGGGCAAGGGTGAAATATCAACAAACATTTCTGCATCGGCCGCTGCAGAATCATCGGGATTATTCGTAGGGCGGGGCGTGCTGTCAGCGGTATCAGTCGCAGCTTTCTTGACAATCTTTTTGTTTGGGCTGTAGGGGACACCGATGTTGACTGGGAGCTTAGAAGTGCGCAGATTTAAGCTAGGGTTATCCACTACGGGTAAAGACGCAGTCTACTCTGCACGTTCACCTCCGTCAGTCGTGCTCGGCTTGCCACCTGGGTCGGTTGTACTCCGGTCTTCCGTTCTCTCCATAACATTGCTTCTGGCAGGTGGTGGGAATAGTATGGACGCAGGCACATAACCAGAGTCATCTCTGCTGCTCCTAGCTACAGCAGGCGCGTTGGGTGTGTCTGCAGATTGCTTGCGGGGGCTACGACGCCTAGGTGGAAGACCAGCTCGCGCAACGGTCACCTTGGCAACCCCTGGAGCACCAGAAGCTGGAGTTGTTGTGCCAAGAGTCTCACCTATGGATGGCATATCATTATGAACTGTCGCCTCAGCCCCTTCTTTTGTGGACGAAGAATTGCCACCACCCACGTGCTTGGAATCCGTGTCAGATGAGCGGGAATCTTCCTTGCTTAGGTTGATCTCGGGGGCGTCCACTTCAACACTTGTTGATCGGGTCGCATGGCTCATAGCAGCATCCTTCATTGCTAGCAGAGTGGGCAATATTTCAGCAGTCCTGGCAGATACCGACTCGTCACTCCCAGATGTACGGATGCCTGCTGTCATAGCCTGCACATCTGCAACCGGCGGAGATGTTCGGCCGCTTGCATCAGAGCTAGTGGGAACAGTGGACGGTGCAGCAGCAGGTTTGTGCACTGGCGCCTCATGAACGTCTGCGTTGCCACCTGTCGACAGCTTTGAGTGTATGCGTTCGAGTGGGTCTCTGGGGTTCTGCTTCGTCACGCGTATGGTAGTCTTCTTCACCCTGAAAAAAAAACACGAACATTGTTAGATGAACAGATGATAGTTTCCATGTAGGTAGAATAAGAGTTGCCATGTGGACCAGTTAGCAGTTGCCATGCGTAACAAGCAGCAGTTGCCATGGTAGACATCTTAAAAAATGTAAGAAATATGTGATGTGCCAGGAATGCCATTTCAAAACTAGGTCTGGATGAGTGCACAAACAGATGGAAAAGCTGGTAGTTGCCATGTAGGTGGAATAAGAGTTGCCATTTTGCCTGGTTAGCAGTTGCCATGCAAAAACAGGCAGGAGTTGCCATGTAGTAAGAAGAAATAGAGCATGGGAGAAACAACAGTTGCGATGTGGGACTGATGGCAGTAGCCCATGTGGCAAGCTGAACAGCTGCATTGAAAGGCAAAAATATAGCAATATGGTGATGAAGAAAGAACATGGATAACCTACTTCTTGACTGTCTTCCTCAAATCTGTCAACACGACAGGATCACCGGTGTTGGACATCGACGTACGAGGAGATGACCTAGTGGAATGCGTGTCACCAGCAATAGGGGCACCCTTGTTCAATCGAGCAGAAACACGGGTTGGCGTTGGTGCTTGTTTCTTCGTAACTGCTCGTCCACCAGCTGTCGCCTCGCTGCACATATAAGAAAGAGGCAAAAAAAGGTGCCAAGTGTCAGACACGAAAATCGTTGCCACACTTAGCAAAAACAAATGGAAAAAGGGGGTCAGTCTGTTCGAAAGGATAGACAAAACAAAACACTAAAAAAGAAGTCGAACCTCCTCCTAGCAGCTAAGGGATCGGTCCTAGGTCTCTTGACAGGAGAGCCCTGCCCAACCTCCTCTGGATCCCTCCCCCTCTTTGAGGGCGACACCCCCTTGCCTCTCGCAGCTGTCTGTTCTTTGACTTTCTTCGGTGAGGGGACATTTGGTGCACCCTTGCCCTTCTTACCACCTGCACGAACGTCGACACGTTCATCATCGTCGGTGTCATGTTGCACGTTCTCCATGTCATCGTCGTCGTCCTTGTCAAGAGCAGCATCTCCATCTAGTTCATCTTGTATGTCGGGAAGCTCCTGCGAGCTGTTGTAGTCGTACCGACCACGGTAACCAGTTGGCCGATGTGTCCGTTCTGCAACAAATGGAGTGAACTGCCTCGCAACCGCATTGCTGTCAGAGCCATTAAGGGACGTCCAACCCTCAACCAACTTCCCGAGCAAGCTGGTCATTCCGGGTGCAAACTGCCCAATTAGATGCTCAACAGGTGCCCTCGCCTGTGCACGAAACAAGAAGCAGCAGTAACCAAACCGTATTAAAGTCACGTGCACAAGATCAAAATAAACCAAACACAACCATAGATATATATATATATATATATATATCATTGATTACCTCAACAGGACAAGACGGAGCTGAGTGCACGTCCATCCACTTTCCAAAGTTTTGAGGCCCACCAAACACGCTGTAGTCTATAGCATGCTTGGCCATCAGCTGGAAAAAACCAAAAAAAACAGCTAGCATGTAAAGAGAAAAAACAATGAACACTAACTAACAGTTCATGTATTGCAAAAATAAAAATAAAAAAGAGGAAGAGGATAGAAGTTTCAAAATGGATGGCAGAGTTGCCATGTGGCGTCAAATATGGATACCATGCGCAGACAGCCATGGCTAGCAAGGTAGTCATCTCTTGTTAGCCACAGACGGTTGCCGTATGGGGATTTTTTCATATGTTATGCAGCGTCAAAATTAAAAGAATGTCGTGCAAAGAAAGAAGCCAGAACTAACATGCAGTTTCCCGTATTTCGTATCAGTTATCTTGTCCGTGGCAAGCACAGCCTTGACAGCATCGTAAGTCCACGCAGAAACAACAAACTTGTGTGGAGGCGGCGGGCCTCCTATCCCAGTAAAGTCCACAGTGGACAGATCAAGACGATCGACGTACATGAGCTGATGTACAACAATTTAAAAAGAAAAAAATATCAGTTGCCATCATGGTATTTTGCAAAAAAAGAAGCTAACGTATGCTCCTTCAATCATCAAGTTGGAGGGCATGAAGAAGGAAAAAGTTGCCATGTATTTCTGTTTGTTGTCATCTATATGTGTTAGTTGCCATCTAGTTATGTTGGCAGTTGCCATCTAGCTATGTTGGCAGTTGCCATCTAGTTATGTTGGCAGTTGCCATTCTAGTTATGTTGGCAGTTGCCATCTTGTTATGATGGTAGTTGCCACAATGTCACCATCATGGTTGCCATGCATGCTCAAGGAGCTAGGAGTGTTTGCAAAAAAGTAGTACAAAAATACCATTAAATGGAGTCGACAACCCTTCTGGTACATCTTGTTTGAGAATGCATCATGCAGAAAGTCCGCAATGAACTTACACCAATGCATGTTCTTCACTTCTTTCAGTTTTGCCTGCACGACACAAATTTCAGGACAAGAAGTTGCTGCATCAGAAATCAAAATGGGAAAACATCAAAAAAACTGGCAGTGACTAGCTTACATATGACATAGGAGTCAAAAGACTGAAGGAAAAAATGAAGGAGTAGAGATAGAGCATTCACCAGGATGGGGAAGCATTTGTTGCTTGGGTGAAGAGATGTGGTCGGTGCAAAAACAGCTGAGATCAGGTACATGAGTAGCTTCATCTTAAAAACTTCGCCATGGGTTTTCATGCCCTCCAGCGAATTTGCCAGCACGGTCGTGTTCGGCATGGATGTCATCCCAGGAAACAAACGGGCAAACAACGTTTCCTCAATCATATTATTGACCTCATACGGGACTTTGATTTCTCCACGGGGCACACCCAACATGCAAAACACGGATTCCTCGTCTAACGGCAGTCTTCCACGTCCCGGAATCACAAATTCCCTGGAGGCGGGCTCGTAAATCTCACCGAGCCAGTCGCATACAAGGTTCACTAGATTCTTGCACCGAACATCCATCAGAGCCTGCATCCCCAACTCAGCACCAGCTCCCTTCTGGCGTCGATGAATCCCTCGGTCGATATAGTCAGGCGTTCCTGTGAAGCCCTATTGCGATTACGTTTCTTCTTCTGCAAAACAGAGAAATGATCATTGGTTGCCATGTTTCACTATCATGAAGGTTTAGACCCTATCAGACGATTGCAAACTCAACATGACATTCAAGACATATGGGGGAAGGGGGCTGGGGGGTGGACAGTTACCTCATCGCCGTCTGTTGTTCGTCTAGTTGCGCGATTCTGCCGCGGTAACTCCATGAAATCATCATCATCGTCTTGATGATCACCGCGAGCCATTCTGCTGAGGTAAGAACAAAGCAAAATGTTAGGGTGAAAATGAAAGTATGAAGTAAACAGTTGCCACCTAACAGAATGTACTTGCCACATGGGCTCAATTGAAAGTGGCAAAAAGTTTAGGCAATATCGTATGAACAACCACACCCCCTATGATTGTCCAACAATAAATGTGGCAACAAAACACATTGGCTTCATTTGAAAAATGTACAGATCATAAGGCACTTGAAACAAAATGTTGAAGTAGCCATGTTAGCACAAGATAGTACGAAAGAAAGGCACAAATCTTCCCCTGCACAAACATAAAATGTGGCAGCCCACGCCCTGTCCTCATACAAAAATGAGTTGCCATGTGTTCAAAGGCAAAATGTGCTAGGTTGAAATTGCCATGTTAAAATGCAACACAAAATTCAAAAAAGCGCTGAAAACATCTACTAAATAACCTGAAATTGCAATGCACACACTGACCTCATATTAAAAATGAGTTGCCATTTAGTACGGCCAAATATGTTCAGATATCACAAATCAGCGTGGCAAAACACGAAACTGGGTCTGCAGTACAGTGAATTTGCCACATTATCCTGCCTACAACATGGCAACAGCCATGCTGTGTTCACAGAAATACTTGCCACATGGAAAGCATATATATGGCAACTGACACAGTTGATGTGGAAATTAGTTGCCATCCAGTGCACATAGTTGCTGAAACTGACATGACAACCTAGTTACTATACTTTGCCATGCCACATTATCCTGTCAGTTGCCACAAGTCAGCGTGGCAAAACACAAATTTGGGTCTGTAGTATAGTGAATTTGTCACATTATCCTGCCTACAACGTGGCAACAGCCATAGTGTGTTCACAGAAATACTTGCTACATGGAAAGCATATATGTGGCAACTGACACAGTTGATGTGGAAATTAGTTGCCATCCAGTGCACATAGTTGTTGAAACTGCAATGGCTACCTATTTACTACACTTTACCATGCCTACAGCGTGGCAGCAGCCGTAGCATGTGCACGAAATTAGTTGCCACATGGAAAACATATTTGTGGCAACTATCACAATCAATCAGGAAATTAGTTGCCATACGGTGCAGATAGTTACTCAAACTAACATGTTTGCATTCATACTGCACTTTGAAAAACAACTACCTAGATCTAGGGTTCAATGGCAACTATCATAACTTGAAATTCATCACCAAAATTCTCCCTGCACTGATCGCAAATAGCATTTCGAAGCAATGCGCAACTACCGGACAGAAAAACGACGGCCCAATCCCAAGGTACAACCAGGCTATGGCTCCGGACAGGCCGGACCACACCGGCGTGACCACCACCGCGGCGGCGACGAAACTGCTCAATGCCACCGAAAACGGCAACCACAAGACTCCGCCGCCGGCGGGAACGCCGGTGCATCGCGAACCCGCCTAAATCTCGATGAATCTCGAGCGAAGCATCGACCACGGAGGTGAGGGGAGAAATGCAGGCAAGGATTTTGAGCGTGGGAGCGAGCACTACCTTCAATCTGTAGGCGCTCCAGCGAAGACGCTCCGGTCCGGCGAGTCCCACCGACGGCCGCGAATGCCGTCGACTCTTCCGCCTCCGCCGTCGCCTTCTCCTCTCGCCTTCTCCTCCAATCGACTGAACTGCGGGGTGGGTTGTGCGAGTAACTGAGGGGAGGAGTAAATGGAACCGTGAGGGGAGGGGGGCGAAGTGCGCGACGTGTTTGATGGCAACCACGGTCGGGCGTGGCGTGCGGGCGCAGAGCAGTTCCACCGCACGCCCCCGAGTGGCAACCGCTGACCGCGGGGAGGCAACCGGCGTGTGGGCGAACTATGTCACACCACACACACGCCTTGTCCTACGTGGCACACAAAATCAGTCAAAACGTGCCAAGATTCGTGCAGATACTGCTGGACGGCGATGGAGGCGTGTGGTTGAGATGGCGATAAATAGCCACGCTCTTCGTAGCCGGCCGGTCGGATCCCGGCGACGGCGACCGGCGGCCTGGCACGAAACTGGGGACGGAGCAATTACAGTGTACTGCCGCACGCCACCGGGCCGAGAGGGCGACGTCTCCATCCTGACCAATTTTTTGAAGGCAAGTTGTTTCCGGATATGATACGGGATCAGCATGGCGAGGCGAGCGCCGTTCGGAAAACCTCTCTCGCATTCCCGCGCAACCCCCTTGGTTTGTACAATAAATTTAAAAAATGCTGCTTTGTCCGGTATAAAGCTCGCCATCCCGCCGCGTCCCAAAACAACTCAGCTCAGCCACGACCCCCACAATTCACTGCTCGATTCTCGTTGCGTAGTAGGGTTCCAAACCAGAGAGCAAGAAGCGGATTGTTATCGGTTCTTTTCGTTTGATTTGAAGGAGTGAGCGAATTAAGGTTGTGCATCGGTCGAGGTTGATCGACGATGGGTGACCTGATTCCGGGGCTCCCGGAGGAGGTGGCGCGGGAATGCCTGCTCCGGGTGGGGTTCCGTCAGCTCCCAGCAGCGCGCCGCACCTCGCGGCAGTGGAAGGCGGAGGTGGAATCGCCGCTCTACGGCCGCCTCCGCCGGGCCAACGGCCATGCCCGCCCGATCCTCGCCCTCGCCCAGGCCCTTCCCCCGCTCGCCGCCTCGGGCCCGGCCCACAAGTACGCTGCGTCCGCCGCCCTCTCCAACTCCTACCGGCTCGTGCTCCACGACCCGGCCGACGGAGGGTGGGCCACGCTGCCCCCGCTCCCAGGCGGCCGGGGGCTCCCGCTCTTCTGCCAGCTCGCCGCCGTGGCTTGTGTCGAGAGGAGGAAGCCGGTGGTGGTGGGCGGGTGGGACCCTGAGACGTGGGCGCCGACGGACACGGTGCACGTGTACGACTTCCTGGAGGGCGCGTGGCGGAGCGGCGCGCCGATGCCTGGGCCGCGTCGGTCGTTCTTCGCGTGCGCGGCGGCCGGAGGAAGGGTGTTCGTCGCAGGCGGACACGACGAGGAGAAGAACGCGCTGCGGTCGGCGGTGGCATACGACGCCGAGGCCGACGCGTGGGCGGCGCTGCCCGACATGGCGCTGGAGCGGGACGAGCCAAGAGGGATCTGCGTCGGCGCCAGGTTCGTCGTGGTTGGCGGGTACCCGACGGAGGCGCCACCGGCACCGGCGAGGCATTCGACACAGACGCCTGGGCGTGGGATCCAGTGCTGGACAGGTTGGTCGACGAGGGGGCGTGCCCGAGGACGTGCTGCGCCGCGCCGTCCGCAGCAGGCGCCATGTACATGCTACGTGGTGGCCACCTCGCGGTGCGGGACGGCGACAGCGTGTGGCGGGTGGTGGCGCCGGTACCGGAGGACGGGCGCGCGGCGACGGTCGTCGTGGCCATCGGGGACGGCCGCGTGGCCGCCATCGGCGCCGGGCGCCACGGCGGTGAGCAGGCCGTGTATGTGCTCAGCAAGGAGGCTGGAACCAACGGGGCGGCGCCGTCGTGGGCGCGCGTCCTGGCGCCTCAGGAGTTCGCCGGGCACGTGCAAGCCGCGTGTTGCGTAGAAGTATGATACAGTAACAAAAAATCAGTATATGCACAGTTGTCAATTAAATCTGAAAGTTAGTGGCGTTTAGAAAACTACATACTAAAATTTAAACCATACAGGAAAAATCTACAAGACTGCAACATATACTTAGATGATACCCCACGCGTTGCCGTGGGATCGGTTGCAAAATATTAGACATGAATGTTTGGATACATAATAATATACAAATTAAAAACTATATATATATATATATATATATATATATATATATATATAATTCATTGTATTTAGTTACTGAGGTGAACTTTTCCCACACATGTTTGCATGTTGAGTTGGATTTTTTCAAGGGAAACGTTTACATTCGGAGCGCCGGCCGAACCGTTGCACCGGACAAGTGCACGCCTTGCGATCGCTCTCCATCGTGCGTCACGCATCACTCTTCCTTCCAATCCTTTTTCTTTTTCATTATCTTCTTCTCCCCCCACGACGCGTAGCAACCACTCCTTTTCCCCATCTCCGCCGCCACGCGCAGCGCGCCGGCGTGACGAGCCGTTTTGCTGCTACGGTGAGCCACGCCGAGGGCGAGAGAAGACATCGAGGGTGGAGAAGTTGCGAGGCAGGAGAGCTGCAAGAGGCCCGCACGCGGCGCTAGTGCCCGTCAATGGTGCGCGACTAGCCATGGCGCGACAGCGAGGTGATGCTTGAACCGTTTATACGAAAGCTTTCACCCTTCGATTCAAATGCTTCAACCAGCGGCATATAAAGCTTCAACTGAGACACCGTGCACTGGAAAAGCTACAATCGATCATAAGAAAGCTACAATCATTCATAAGAAAGCTACAATCGTTCTGGAAAAAGATTTTCGAGTGGGGCACTGCGCAAACCCGAAAGCTGCTACTGGCTACGAGAAAAGCTTCAACCGACGGCGAAAAAAGTTTCAACCGTAGACGACGGAAGCCATGGACGACGACGAAAGCTGCAACCGGCTTCGTTGTTTGCTACAACCGGCTTCTTTTTTGCTACAAACAGAGAGATGACGAGCGTGGTGCATAGCGACTTGTTTCTTGCTACAACCGACTCATTTTTTTTGCTACTACCGACTTAGTCTTTGCTACAAACAGAGGTTGGTGAGCATGGTCACCGCGGGCGGCGAGGATGGGCGAACAACAAGGAGGACGACCAGCGAGGGCGGCGGACGGCGACGAGGACAGATGATAGGGGCGGCGACAGGCGATGAGGACGGCCGACGAGGGGACGGCCATCGGAGTGTGTGCGGACAGGGAGATGGGAGAGAGCGAGATGCAGGGGAGATGGAAGAGAGCGAGACACGTAAGAGGAAGACGAGGGCATCCGATGGTTACGATCCGCCAGGTCGGATGGCTGCGGGCCTACCGGCCCAAATTTGGGCCGGCACCCGCCTTTTTTCAATGCATGTTTATATGATGAGGTGGCATGTGTGAATGTGAAGAGAAATATGCTACTCTCTTTGTTCACAAATATAGGACATTCTTAGGTTTTTGAGTCGGATGTATATAGACACGTTTTAGTTTGTTTGGTCACTCATTTCAGTTCGTATGTAGTTTCGATTAAGCATCACACTAGAATGAAGTCTCGGTAGCAAACTCCTCACAGCTAGCAAACTTCTCTGCTGCGTAGATAACTCTCTCGAAAGTTTGTAGCAAAGTTCTCCGAAGATTTTAGCAATCTTCTCCAAACTCCAGGGACTATCTATTTGCGTGCACTAGCAAACACATTAATCAGTCCCACACTGTTTCTGTCCAACAATCTCCAAAACCTTCAGGATCACTCGATTGCACCAACAAATATCGGACAATGCATCACTATACTAAGCAAATGCAAACAATAATTTAATACTCGTGTGGTTGCTTTTAATTTCTCCTAACCCATAGTAATCAGTTGTCAACGAAAGAAAGTTCATCCGATCAGCAAGAGAATCTGCCATTGGGTTACTTCACGTCGGATGAAGAATCGTTCAACTTTTCCTCCAAGATGTTTGATCTATGATCCATGACAGCATACACTAAGCTTGCGTAATCCACGTCCAAATCGTTTCAGTACATAACTAAAGCAATGCCAGGACCAAATGATAAGGCATAAAAGCAAACTTGTAGAATCTAAACGTCTACGTACCAGATGAGAACAATACATCTGAGGCAGCAGATGTATCCTACCAGGCAACATCTGGTGGGTTTTGAGTATGTGCAAATGACAAGGGTAAGAAACTAAGAATACTAGCCACAGCCAGAAATCCAGACAATGCATGATGAAACATACTAACATAGCACAATGATAGCTTACCGATTATAAACTGTGCATGGTGATAATACAACTGGAAGTTCATTAACCACTAGTGTTGATAGGCTCCATACCAGAGGTGAAAATGGGGCTCCAACAGAAATGACAGCAGGTATGGTCCATATACTCATGTTAAGTAATCTGAAGCAAGCAGAGAGAGCACCACTACTTGTTGCCAAGGCAAGATGCATCGCGTGATGCAAATGGATCCAACAAGCGCGCTGCTTATACTGAAGCTCGAGATGAAGGCGGTCTATCGCACGGGCTGTTGGTTGTAGTGGCTCTTCTCTTTCTTCTTTGCAGCAGCGAGCTTCGCACTCCTAGCGGCGGCCTCCATCGCAGCGTGCTTGGCGGCAGCATCCACCTCCTTGCTTGATTTTTTCTTTTTCGATGCAGCTATCTTCTTCATCTTCTCCTTCAAGTCCACAGCGGTAGCTTCCTCTCCAGACTTTGTATCATCGGCCGCCCCTCCATGGTCCTTGCTGGAATCCACTTCATTGGGCTGCTCTTTGGAATCCTTCGATGGTTTCTCCTTCCTTAGTTTCTTCTTTTTTGAAGTCTTGCTTTCTGATGGTACAGGAAGACCCTTCTTATCCCCATCTCCTTTCTGTCCATCAGGCTTTCTTTCAGCTGCAAAGTACCAAAATCAAAATACATGTCAGTTTAACCAGAAAATGAGGAATGGTTGATCATTTTGATTAATTTGTATAGGTTGTAGCATGATTACATTACATACATTTACTAGTGACGTCAGCCAGTGTAGCATTTTCAGAAATCCCCAACTCGGCCAGAACAGCATCTAGTTCTGCAAGCTCTTTCTTCTTCAATTCCTTCTTTGAAAGTTGCTTTTCTGTGTCTTTAGAATGGACAGGCACTGGAGCAGATTCTTTAACCTCAGGTTCAGATGGTACATCAACTTCATGTCCATGCTCGGGTTCCTCTAGCTCATCATCACCCATGTCAACATCAAGACCATCATCTTCACTCTCAGTTTCCTGCAGTGTAAATGCAGAGCTAATTATACCATACTAGATGCAAGGGGGGAAATAATGCATGTATCAACAGAGAACATCATAAGGAAGAGCAGACACAGCTACGCCGTATACATAGAGAAAGTAGACAGAAGCAGTTCTACACGGACACCAGCATTTTTTGGCAGAACTCAATAGTATGAATCGCTGTCGGAATTTATACCCGTCCGTATAACAAATGTGATTTCCTCGCAAAAAAAATGTCATTTGCTGTGTCCAAAAATATCTTGCCAAGTCAGACACCGAAATCCGAGTCAGATTCGGACAACCATGTCCGTGTCCGACTAACACTAGGTAATATCATTGTGTGCCATACCAGTCACTGAAACAGATTTTCTCGTATTGAATCACAAAAAACAAACACAACAAAACACAAAGAGCATACATCAATCGTTTTTCTTTCTGTTCTATAACTTTTGTTCCCACTCTATCATCACTCTCATTATAAAAGCTAATTTGGCCACATGAGCTGAAAAAATACTGGTTTCTTCTCCCCCTTTTGCATCTATATATGTAAACCTATTACTTAGTATTAGCAACACTACAGAACCTCAACAAATTTATATGTAATACAAATCTTACATAGATTACCTTACATGTATCGTGAGAGTGTGAGACTATGGGATGAGCCACTTTTTCTTAGATTGATCACGGGATAAGCAAGTTAAATACACATAGCAAATACACCTACTGGCAGAAAGTATATTTAAGAATTTAAGCCATTCCTCATGATATAGGATTTTACATATGAGACAATCCAGGACAACTTCGTAAAGTGCGAATACTTGTGTACACAAAAGACATGCATAAATGGAAAGCTAAGGAATACGAGTAACCAACACAAAATTGTAAGTGAGAAACACTGAACATGGTGCCAGAAGAATCAGTGACATCATCAACATAACAATGAGAAATATTTCCGACGTAAACTAGAAATATAGGTTGACACTAATCATCATAAAACAACATTACTGTCTCCATGCTAGACAAAATTGACATATTCCGTATCTGAATCACACACATCGAACTTCCTAGAATGTCACATAGACATAGTGGAAAAAAACTGTACAACAAACAGTTAGGGTCTACGCACCATGAATCTTCACTGGTGCTTCGGTAAGGAGCGTGAGGTGGCACCTTCACTCGTCAAGCTGTCTGCCCATTATCATACCATGCATAAATATAGCAAACCTAGTACTCCCTCTGTAAAGTAATATAAGACACCTCATGTCCAATTCTCAAGATTCCAAGCTTTACCCGTTGGTCGTCACTATTGGCATCGTTAATGGTCACTCCACAAGTGGTACAAGCAAAGGACCACCACCAAGTAGTTATACTACTCTTCCCCACATCCTAAAGACCATGATCCCACTATGTAGAACAAGAATCAGCGGTCTCACTAACTGCAACCTTTCGCGAAACTGAATCTTTGTACGATTCCGAAAGGTTCATTTCTATCACGAAGATACCGGCTGCACCGCTCTAACAACCTACCAGTACTAGATCAAAACCGGCTGCGAAACTCTAACATCAGTGGACGTGAAAGCAAAACGGGCACGCACTGACCTCCTCGGCGCCGGCCTTGCCGTCCGCGGCGGCGGAGGCGGTTTCCCAGACGGGACGCGGAGGGGCGGTGGTGGCGAAGTAGTCGTCGTCGTCCTCGTCCTCTACGTCGGCCCACGACTTCGACTTGAGCGGCGCGGGCGCCCAGAAAACCTCCGGCGGCGGCCGCGGCGCGTTCTCCTCCCCCTTCCCTGGCGCGGCGGGCTTCTTGGTCCCGTTCACCTTCCGCCCCGGAGCGGACGAGGACGCGGAAGGCGGCTTCTTCTTCTTCTTCTTCTTGAGCGCCTCGAGCGCGGCGAACACGTTGCCGCTGCCGATCCTCACGGCGGCCTCCGCGTCCCTCCGACCGCCGCCTCCCGCCATGGCCGGTGCCGCGTATCCAGCGAGGGGTCGGTGCCGCACTGGCCGGAACGGGAATCCAGCAGGGAGGAGCGGTCGGTGGGTGGGGTCCGGTTAGGGCAGGGAAGGAAGGACCCTTGGAACGAGGCGGCGACGGAGGAGAAGAGGAGATGGGAGAGGGCAGGGGAGCGAGTGAGGTGGTAACGCCAGGTGGAGGCCGGGGTTGTGGGGCCCGCGGCTCTCGGTGGAGTGTCAGTGTCAGTGGGGGAGGGTAGGTGGCAGGTTGGGTTGTGTTACAAGGGTGAGTGGAGAGCTTCGTGCCGGTTTGAGGTTGGTCCTTGTTAACTTGAGCGTGAGTTTTTCTTTCTACTCTAGTGACTAAAACGTCTTATATTGTTTGAAGTGTTTTTCTTTGTTGTTGTTTTGTTAGGATTTTTTGTACTGTTTTTTTCCTTTTTCTCGAGACGAATCACCCGACCTTTTCTCCATTGTAGCTTCACCCGTCCAGGGCAATTTGTTTTTCTTAGCAACAACAACCGATGAATAAAGTATAAAAGAATAGGAAAACCTCGGCTCCACTCATGGTGTGTGGCTGTCATTGTCTATGTAGGAAAAGGGGAATGTGATGGTAGAGCTAGGTTATTTGTAGGTGACATTGTTGCAATAATGAGCAATTTGAAACGGGTTTAATCAACATCAATATCATCACAAGCGTGCTAGTAAAACTTGTCGTAGATGAGATACTATGTATGCAAGTATGTGTGGAGTAATAAAGTAGCATGTCTACCTTATTTGCATATGAAGCAAACACAAGTACCAACAGCTAAATCATCGGCACATAAGCAAAGGTAGCAAAAATCTCATTGTTGCCCGCGCGCATGGTGGTGAAGTGACCTTCGCAACAATGGTGTGATCAGAGAAGTGGCAATACCACAAGTAGCCCGATAGAAGAAGTCGTCGCAATCAAAATACTCCTGTTGGGGATATAACTACTGGAGTCACCCGCCCAGGAAGGGCCGGGTTATGTCATGACGATCATCACATGAAGCCCAATATCAAGCTTGAGGATGGCGGTTCAATGAAGGGCCTAAGGCCTAGAGGCGGCTTAAGGCCCGTAGTGATAAACCACCGTTAAGGCATGACTTGTAGCCGGACACTGTTTATAAGCCGGCCGGGACTCTGAGAGCCGCTGGGCGTTAACCTCTCTATATAAAGGGTCGACCCAGCGGCGGTTCAGGACAAGTAAGGTCAGATCGATAGCCAAGCATAGCGGTTTAGCTCCCTGGTCATCGAAACCCTAAGTAATTCCACCTCAACTGGAGTAGGCTTTTACCTTCACCGTAAGGGGCCGAACCAGTATAATCCTCGTGTCCTTTGTCCCGTTTAACCCCTTTAAGCTTCCTAGTTGCGATGGCTCCACGACAAGTCCTTGCACGAGGACATCTGCCGTGACTATTCCACGACAGTTGGCGCCCACCGTGGGGCCAGCGCACGGTGGATTTGAGTTCTTGAAGGGCAGCTTCGAAGGGCTCAAGGGATATGCTGTGGGCCGGATGACCAAGAGTCATCGCGGCAAGATCTACATCGACGACGCAGGCTGGGGCCCTGACGCCGGCTCAATCGAGTACGGGTACCGGGTCCCCTTCGGCGGAATCCACGTTTTCATTGACAAGATTGGCGAGCCGGGCCCTGAGCCGGACCTCTGCACCGACCTCGTCGAGACGGCTCAGCGTGCGAGACCCGCCCGGACTCTGCCTGCCTTGAAGCATGCTTTCGTGGGATGCGTCCATGGAGGACTCTCTGAAGGATCTGGATCTGGCGATGAGACGGCCGCCCGCTCTGATGGCGAGTCGTCCACAGATGAGACCAACTCGTTATATCAACTTCAAGATGGCAGGCTCAGGGGCTGTTCCGATGGCGACAGTATTCCGGACCCCTTTGAGCCGCCAAGCCGGGTTGGAAACTTCATGGCCGGCACACAACCTGTTCAAAACCCCGCCGCTGGGGCAGGAGGCCCTGTGCACTCGCCGGCTCAGGTGCTAATGGATCTCACAGATAAGATGACGGCCCTGTTAACTGCCACGGTCGTCCCGGCGGATCAAGCTCAACATGATGCAGAAGTGGCACAACTAAAATTGGACATAGCGCAGGCCAAGGAAGACCTGGCAGCGGAAGGAGTTAGGATGGCTGCAGAGCGGGCGGCTCTGGATGCCCAGGCTCAGTTTATTCAGGCGCAGTCTTTCCGGCTCACGATGGATCAGAACGCATCCAATGAGGTCATGAGAAGGAGGTATCAGAAGGCTCAATCTCAGCTCCCTCCGGTTTATGATCCTCGCAACCTCTTCAACACACCTGGTGCAGGGCCTAGCAACCCGCCAGAGATAAATCAGGTCACGGCACCCGGGGTGGGAACGCTGGTTCAGCCACCAGTGATGGGGCCTCCCCGTGTGAATACTGCATCGCCTCCATATGTGCCAACACCACCGGGTCATTATTCTAACCCGTTGGAAAACATGATCGCTGCAGCAGCGCGACTGGCGGCTCTTCCGGTTGAGGATGACTCCCCAACGGCGGTCGAAACCCGCAGGGTCAGAGAACTTCTTCAGACGGCTTTGGCGTAGCAGGAGGCATATTCATATAGCCGGGACAGGATTCATTCGACCCCTCGACAGGCAATTCATCAAAACCGGAGTCCGAGTTATAGCAGACACATGGCGTCGGCGACCGGCTCAAGCAACGTCCGGCGCCATGAATTTCCTGGGGGCATGGCCCGGCACATAATGGAGCCTTTAATGCGGTAGATCAAGACATAGCGCGTCAGGAAGCTGAGCAGGCGGCTCAGATGACGGCTTACCAGCCTTTTCCGGTTTACCCGACGGCTTCTATTGAGGCAGGCATGGCTACAAGAGCCGGAGGCGTCCCTTGCCTGGTGCCGGCTCTCCGTAACGAACGTCTGCCCAAGGATTTCAAAGGACCTAGGAAGGTACCTAATTACACGGCTGATTTACAGCCCGGAGCATGGGTTGAGAGCTACGAGATGGCTATGGAGTTGCTGGAGGTCAGCGAAGCGGCAATGGCCAAATACTTCACCATGATGTTGGATGGGACTACCCGCACTTGGTTGAAGGGACTGCCGCCCAATTCCATCGGGTCATGGGCAGAGCTAAAAGCCCGGTTCATCCAAAACTTCAAAGATACATGTAGGCAATCAATGTCGATTGTGGATTTGACTAACTGCAAACAGCAAGAAGGCGAGTCTACAACCCATTGGGTATGCCGGGTCAAAGAGATAATACATTCGTCTGATAAGAGGGATGCCGGCTCTGCGGTCTTGATGTTGGAGCAAAATTGTCGTTTTGCGCCTCTGAAGATGAGGCTTGGGCGGCTCAAGCGCGATTGCAACGATATGGGTACGCTGATGGCGGCTCTGGTCAAGTACGCCGACTCTGATAGTACCAAGGATCCCGCGTCTGATGAGGAAAAGACAGGGAAGGGAAAGAAGAATGGCAACGGCAAGGGCCCTCAGCATAACCCGGCGAACCAGGGAAGTAATAAACGTAAGGCTGATGGCAGTATGGAATTTGTGGCCAACACCAATGCGCAAGGTAACAACCACCGACGTAAGGGGAGACCACCTCCCCGATCCGCCGGATCAGGCCCGACGCTTGAGCAATTGTTGAATGAGCCCTGTCCAAGGCAGGTTCTAGGGAGAAGCCAGCCACTCATCTATGGAAAGACTGTGCAATCATGAAAGCTTTCAAAAATTCCAACACTTTCAATGGCAACAATGGGCAGGGCGGCGGCTCAGGCGGCGGCGGCTTTCATGGCCCGGGCGGCGGTTCAAATTCCAATTTTCAGAATTTTCAAAGTAATCAAGGGGGGTTCAACCAGCAATCTGGCCAGGGTAATCAGCAGCAGCAGCAGAGGGGATATCAGACCAATCCAAAGCAGCTCAACAGTGGACAGTATCATGTGTTTACTACCAGTTTGTGCAAGCGAGACCAGAAGCTTCATAAAAGGGCTGTGAACGCTGTTGAGCCGGCGGTTCCACGTTACTTGCGATGGTCTGAGCAACCTGTTGTATGGAGTAGGGAGGATCACCCTCCCCGGGTTGATAATCCGTGTCACCTGGATTTGGTGGTGGCTCCTCAGGTTGGTGGGTATAAATTCACTAAGGTGCTCATGGACGGGGGCAGCAGCATCAACATCCTCTATTATGAGACCTTCCGTCGTATGGGATTAACCGATAAAAACCTCAGCCAGTCCAATACTGTTTTCCACGGCGTGGTGCCTGGTAAGTCGTCGTATCCAGTTGGTAAGATCGAGCTGGAAGTAGCCTTTGGAGATGAGTACGACTCCAGGGCGGAAAAACTGACTTTTGAGGTGGTCAAGATCAGAAGCCCGTACCATGCTCTATTTGGGCGGCCGGCTTACGCCAAGTTCATGGCACGGCCGTGTTATGTATATTTGCAGCTCAAGATGCTGGGTCACAACGGGACCATTACGGTTCATGGCAGCCGAAAAGTAGCTTTGGAGTGCGAGGAAGGTGACGCTGCTTACGCTGAATCTGTTTGTGCGACAGAGGAGTTGAAGTTTTATAAGGATAATGTTGACCCGGCAGATATGACGTCTCTGAAAAAGCCAACCACGGAGCATGAGCCGTTAATGAAATTTAAGTCGGCCGATGAGACTAAGCTTGTTGACTTTGTTCCAGGTGACTCATCTAAGCAGTTCAGCATTAGCGCCAATCTGGATCCTAAATAGGAAGGCGCGCTCATCGAGTTCATCCGTGAGAACCGGGACATCTTTGCATGGAAACCTTCTGACATGCCGGGTGTACCGAGAGAGCTCGCTGAGCACACTCTTAATATTGATTCAAAATTTAAGCCAGTTAGGCAATTCCTCCGTCGATTTAATGAGGAGAGGCGGAAGGCCATTGGTGAGGAAGTAGCTCGGCTCTTGGCGGCCGGGTTCATTGTGGAAGTCTTTCATCCAGAATGGTTAGCTAACCCGGTGCTCGTACTTAAAAAGAACGGCACCTGGCGTATGTGTGTGGATTATACGGATTTAAACAAGGCTTGTCCGGCTGATCCTTTTGCTCTCCCTCGTATTGATCAAATTATTGATGCTACGGCGGGTTGTGAGCGTTTGAGTTTTTTGGATGCGTACTCTGGTTACCATCAAATCAAAATGGTTGTTAAGGACCAAGAGCAGACGGTGTTCATTACTCCCTTTGGAGCTTTCTGTTATGTGTCTATGCCTTTTGGGCTCAAGAGTGCACAGGCGACTTACCAGCGTTGCGTGCAGAATTGTCTTCATAATCAGATTGGGCGTAACGTTCATGCCTATGTGGATGATATTGTGGTCAAATCCAGAGAGAAGGAGACCTTGATAGATGATCTGAGAGAGACCTTTGATAATCTCCGGGTCTACAAGATGATGCTTAACCCAGCCAAGTGTGTTTTTGGTGTTCCTGCAGGCAAGCTCTTGGGTTTTCTGGTTTCTCACAGAGGCATTGAAGCTAACCCGGAGAAGATCAAGGCAATCACCTCTCTGGCTAAGCCGGCGTGCATAAATGATGTCCAGCGTCTGGCGGGTCGCATCGCTGCTTTGAGTCGATTTATAAGCCGGTTGGGCGAAAAGGCCATACCACTGTATCAGATGATGAAGAAAACAGATGACTTTGTCTGGAGTGATGCTGCTAATGCTGCTTTTGAGGATTTGAAAAGACAGTTAGCTGAGCCGCTAGTCCTTGCTACTCCTGTCAATAAGGAGCCCTTATTGTTGTATGTAGCCGCTAACACACGAGCCGTCAGTGTGGCCGTCGTGGTGGAGCGCAAGGAGGCGGGTAAGGAACATCCGGTTCAGCGGCCGGTTTACTATGTCAGCGAAGTACTCATTGAGTCCAAGCAACGGTATCCACATTGGCAGAAGCTTGTTTATGGGGTGTTCATGGCAAGCCGGAAGCTTAAGCATTATTTCCAGGGCCACCCCATCATTGTGGTTAGTTCTGCTCCTTTAGGAGATATCATCCAAAACAGAAAAGCCACCTGAAGAGTTGCTAAGTGGGCCATTGAACTTGGGCCTCATGATTTAAAGTATGTGCCACGCACTGCTATCAAATATCAAGCATTGGTAGACTTCATCAACGACTGGACAGAACTGCAGATGCCTGAGGAGAGGCCAGATAACACATACTGGACTATTCACTTCGACGGGTCCAGGCAGTTGGAGGGCTCGGGGCCTGGAGTCGTTTTAGCTTCCCCTTGAGGTGACAAATTTCGTTATGTGCTACGGTTGATGTTTCCCTGTACTAACAATGCAGCTGAGTATGAGGCCTTGCTCCATGGTCTTCGGATGGCTAAGGAGATGAGCTTAAGCCGGGTGAGATGCTTTGGTGACTCCGATTTGGTGGCTCAACAGGTATCAGGCAAGTGGGATTCCAAGGACCCCCTCATGGCGGCTTATCGCCATGAAGTTGATGCCATCGCCGGACATTTTCAGGGTTATCAAGTGGAGCACATTGACCGCAGAAAGAACGAAGCGGCTGATGCCTTAAGCCGGCTGGGCTCTCAGCGTAAGCCGGTGCCGCCTCATACTTTCTTGGATATTCTGCATAACCCTTCTATCAAGTTGCCTATAGAGGAAGACTTGGCTGTTCCTGACCCAGAAGCACAGTTGGTGGCGGCTCTTCACGTTATCCCAGATTGGACAGTGCCATACTTGGCTTACATGACCCGGGGAGACTTGCCTGAGGATGAAACTTTGGCCAGACAGATAACCCGACGGTCTAAGTCAATGATAATTATCAATGGCGAGCTGCATCATCGCAGTGTTACTGGGGCTTTTCAGCGTTGTATTTCCCCTGAGGAGGGTCAAGAAATTTTACGAGAGGTTCACGAGGGGGATTGTGGCCATCATGCCGGCTCGAAATCCCTTGTGGCGAAGGCTTTTCGTCATGGTTTTTATTGGCTGACGGCTCACGCTGACGCAAAGGACTTAGTCAGTAAATGTGACGGTTGTCAGAAGTTCTCAAGACGTGCTCACGTACCGGCTCAAGAGTTGAGGATGATTCCAATCACTTGGCCGTTTGCAGTCTGGGGGCTTGATATGGTTGGGCCTTTCAAAAGGTCCAAGGATAAGAAGACCCACCTCTTGGTGGCGGTGGACAAGTTCACAAAGTGGGTTGAGGCAGAGCTAGTTAGTAAGTGTGACGCAACCACGGCGGTTCAGTTCATGAAAAAGGTGATATTTCGCTTTGGTTTTCCACACAGCATTATAACTGACAATGGTACCAATCTGTCTAAAGGCGCCATGGAAGAATTTTGCCAACGAGAGCATATTCGGCTAGATGTTTCATCAGTAGCTCACCCCCAATCCAATGGTCAAGCTGAGAGAGCCAATCAGGAAATCTTGAAGGGCATCAAGCCCCGGCTTTTGGTCCCTTTGCAACGGACGCCGGGTTTTTGGGTGGAGGAGTTACCCTCTGTGTTATGGAGCATCAATACTACTCCTAACAGGTCTACGGGTTACACACCTTTCTTCATGGTCTACGGAGCTGAGGCGGTTCTCCCTAGCGACATCCGTCATGACTCGCCTCGAGTGGCGGCTTATGTTGAGGCGGACAATGAGCAAGCGCGTCAAGATGCTCTTAACTTGTTGGACGAACAACGTGACGTAGCAGCAGCTCGCTCGGCGATTTACCAACAAGACCTGCGCCGCTATCATAGCCGCCAGGTTAAGTCCAGGACCTTTCAGGAAGGTGATTTGGTGCTCCGGCTCATCCAGGATCAAACAGATGCACACAAGCTATCCCCACCTTGGGAAGGGCCCTTTGTGGTCAGCAAGAACTTGCACAACGGGTCATACTACCTCATCGATGTTCGAGAGCACAAAGATTCACGTAAGTCGGAGGAGGAGACCCGCCGGCCGTGGAATATAGCTCAGCTTTGGCCTTATTACACCTGAGCCACCGGCTCTCATAATGTACATATTTCTATAGCCATGTATATATTATGATGAATAATAAAGCAGACCTCTGTCCTTTTTTCCCCTCCAAAGGTAAATGTGTCATTGTTATTTTCATTATGATATCACATGATCACTTGGAGGCTGATCCGGCTTATCATCGTATTCGAATCTAGCCGTTAAATATATGATCACTTGGGGGCTTCCTGTTCAAACATAGGTCGTATGCGAACCAAAGAGAACATAGCTGTCGATACCCACTTGATTGGCATATTGCCGAGCTCACTAGGGAGTTTCTTGATCATATTTGAATCATAGCTCAACCCCCTTTGGGAACCGACGTGGATCGTATTCGAATCAGCGTCGTTAAACAACTCTCAAGATCATTTGGGGGCTTCCTGTTCAAACATAGGTCGTATTCGAACCAAAGAGAACATAGCTGTCGATACCCTCTTGATCGGCAACGCCAAAGCCACTGGGGGCTATATGATTGTATTCGAATCTTAGCTTAACCCCTTTGGGACGGTTCTCTGGTCGTATTCGAATCAGAAGCCTCCAAATTTTTGAAGTTTCTTTGTTGCAAACAAGTTCTTTTGATTATATCTAAAGTGTTCAAGGGTGGTTTCTACTCCACCGGCTTAACTTTGGTCAATAAAGTTGATCGCACATGATAAGCATCATGTTACATAGTGGGGTTTTTACTCATTATTCGGATCACATAAACCGGAGGTGTACTTGAAGGATCACAGGTATGCTGTTATGGTTGTCTCAAGGATATAATGGAGGACCGGTTTGTTATGATTCCGGGTTATATGTAAAGTGAATGACTCTCCATGCGGTAAACCGCCAAGGGACTTGTGATTTGTTTTTCTATGCAGGACAATTAAAGACAGCTCTTTAAACATAAGGAAAACAGAGGATCAAGCATAACCCGGAAGAATATAAAAGGGCAGCTTAAACAATGTTGAGCGCTACACACGTGCACGATGGCACGACAAAATTAAGTGTTTGTCCTACTCTATTACATGACTCCCCGAGTCCAAAAGGTGAGGCATCGTCTTTTAAGACATAACCATGAGCCGCCTGCGAGATCAAGGGCGTTGTTGGCCTGAGGTTTCCGGGTCATCCCTCTCTGCTCCTCCGGCTGTTTCCATGACCTGTAAGGTTGATGATTTCCAGTCAATGCCACTCAAGGCTTCAAATTGAGCCTCATCATCAATTAACCCGGCCGGGTCAACTTCAGGGGCGAAGGTATGCTTACGAGTTGGAGGAATCAGGCTGACTGCTTCATAGCGTGGTGTTGGGATCCTCTGATTCTCCGTGTCATAGCCCGGTTGATATTTGGTAAGATCTGTGTCATTACCAATCAGTGTGGCGACATGGCGTACGCTCTTCACGCAAGCGGCGAAGTCTTTCTGGTCAAATGGGGTGTCGTCCTCCTTTAGACTGTGATACCCAAGGGCGATGTCAGCCGGGTCTAGCTCAGGTAGAAATGCCTTGGCCCGGCTCAGAGCGGCTATGGCTCCGGCTCTTGCAGAAGCTCGTCTCAACTCTTGGAAGCGTTGAGGAAGTATGGCAAGCCGCCTGAGTACATCCGCCAGATGAGTCGAAACTTCATTTGACAGAGCCACAACGGCTAAGGCACGTTGTGACCCGGTGTAAAGTTGCTCCACCAAGGTATAAACCGCCTTCATTTTTGTCAGCACATTTTGATTAAGATTGGAGCTCCTGGGACCTGCATTGCAAAGTCAGGTAAGCTGATGACAATTGAGATGCTCTTTGGAAAAGATGTAAACTGGTTAAACACTTACAGAGTAACTTACCAAAGATTGCGGTGACCATCTGAGATACATGGCGTTTTAAGCCGGATAGCTCAGCGGTTGTTTCAGCAAGAGAGGCCTCCGCTTGTTCGGCCCGGCTGAGCAAAGCCGTCTTTTCATCCGCCCAAGCTTTTCTCTCTGCTTCAAACTTTTTCTTCAGTTTCTCTTGAGCAGATACACTGAATTCAAACTTGGAGTTGGCCTTTTGGGTTTCATTTTCTTGAGTCTTCAGGCGGTTCTTTAAATCAGAGATCCTCGATTCAAATTGCTTGACGGCGGCCTGTATAAATTCCGGGTCACAGTTAGGGTGATTATAATGCAAAATTAAGTCCCAAGCACTTTGCAAGCAAATACACTTGGCACTTGGGGGCTAATGTATGCTGAAGAGCTCTATTTACAGTGGTGGTTCATGCAAATAAGTCCCAAGCACTTTGCAAGAAAAGGTACTTGGCACTTGGGGGCTAATGCATATTGCTTGTTCAACTACTTGATTAAAACAAGGTAAGGACCGATTCAGATATGCTGATTAAACCGGACCTTGAGTGCTACCAGGTAAGCCGGTTTTCTTGCAGTGCTTACTAAGCCGGTATTAAGTCTACAACATATTTTATCATAAGTAATAGACTTGGGGGCTGGCATGGTAAGTATAACTATGGAGTAAGAAAGAGAGTTATACCTCAGATTTTTGCTGTATTTGTTTCACCATGTTAATCTCCAGATCCCGGTTGTTGTGCACTTGATTCACATAGCCAGAGACAATATCTTCAATGCTCAGATGAGCATAATCAGTGATGTCCAACTTGGCCCGGCGGCGCTCCAGAAGTTCTTCCTTGGCAGAGCACTTGGCCAACACGGTAGGTCGTCCCGGTTCGACAAACTCAATCCGGGTGATCTCAACGTCCGGATCATCTGGATGAGCGGGGCTGGGGATCTCCGGGTTCTCAGAACCTTCCATAGCTTGTTCAACAGTGGGAGCAGCGGTGGCATAAGGAGATGGTATAGCCGGCGACTCATCAGCAGAGGCATTAGGAGCAGCCGTTCTGAGTTCCGGCTCAGCCAGGACCGGCTCTTCGGCCGGCTTATTTTTCTTCACCCTCTTGCTGGGCTTCACTTGTACACTGCAAGTCCAAGGGTTAGTGCAAAAACATGAGTAAGATAAGTACAAAATCAACTGATCATCATTACCCGGGAGCGGTTTTGAAAGCCCGCAAGCTGGACTGCATTGAGTCGCCGGAGGAAGGCGAAGTTCCCTGGTAGTTTGAGTCGGAAGAATTGAGTGGTTGACGAGGGATGCCCGCCAAAGGATACAAAGAATATAAGTCGGAGATAACCTCAGTCCGGCGCTTCCTTGATGCTTCGGGTAAGTCGGAGGAGAGGTCTGTATCTTTGCTGGTCCGGGGCTGCCTCCGGCTCTCATAAATCTATCGCTTCAAAAGAAATTGAGGATCTTGATAAGCTAAAGGATGTGAAAATCTTACTTTCCGGGTTACTCTTCAGACTTTCTGTCTCGGCAAAGGCTCGGAGTCGGAGGAATTATAGTTACCTCTTCATTCACTTCATGACTCGTTCCGGTGTCCTCCTGCTGATAATCCGTGTCAATAAGATGGTTAAAAAAGGAGCCTAAAGAGTCAAGAGCTACCTCTGACTCGGAGGTGTCTTCCAGACGAAGCAGGTCTGAGGCGCTAGGTTTATTCCCCTTCTTACGGGGAGCGGTTTTCCTGACGGCTTTCTTAATTTTTCGGGATTTCTTGGCAGCTTCGTGGTCATACTTGACCTTCCAGAATTTATCATTAGCCTCTAAAATACAACAAGGGTTAGTAAGTTAAGACAAAATCGTTAAAATGGAAGGTGAAGTATTCAGGTCAATGGTTTACCGTTGGAGCCGGGTTAGCCTTGCAGAAAGGGCTTAAGCCCACTCTCCCGCAATCTGCCAGGCTCTCGTTCAGAAGAGACTTAGTTGTATCATCAATGACGTCCTCAGGTAAGTCATCTGGACTGTGCCGAAGAGGATCATCCTTCTGGCCCGTGTAATCACACATCAAGCCGGGGCGGCGGCTTAAAGGAATCACCCGCCAGGCAATCCAGACCCGGACCAGATCAATGCCATTTAGGCCGTTCCCCAGAAGAGCTTTGATTTTGTTGATGGTGGGAGTAAGTGGTTGACGTTCAGCTTGAGATAATTTGTCTGGCAAGGGGTGATTTAACTCCAGACGAAGGGCGCGAAAGCCGGGCAGAGGGTTCTCGTCAGCCGGAGAAGTGTCTTGGCAGTAGAACCATGTCTGGTTCCAATCTTTCGGGTGGCTTGGCGGCTCAGCATAAGGGAAGAGACAATCTCTCCGTCGTTGGATTGAGATTCCACCGAGCTCCAAGCTGGGCCCATTGGCACATTCATTCTGGCGGTTCAAATAAAATAATTCCCTAAAGAGTAGCAAGCTGGGTTCTTCTCCGAGGTACACCTCACAGAACACTTGGAAGTTGCAGATGTTTGACACGGAATTGGGTCCGATGTCTTGAGGTCGCAGATCAAAAAAGTGCAGTACATCTCTGAAGAATTTTGAGCCGGGAGGAGCAAAGCCCCGGTTCATGTGATCAGTAAATATGACAACTTCCCCATCCTTGGGTTGAGGCCTCTCTTCTGACGGGTCAGGAGCACGATAGGACATGACCTCTTTCTTTGGCAGGTAACCCGTTTTCACGAAATCAGCTAAGATGCTGTCAGTGACGTTGGATCTAACCCAGTTGCATGTGACGGGTGCTTTGGGAGCCTTAGGCGGCATTGTGAAAGATGGAAGCCTATGACCAAATAAAATTTCCGGTTTAAATTTAAGCTGGAGGAAAGGTTCAGTTCAGTATTCAAGATGGCGGCTTATGAAAGGGCCTAATAGTATATGGCTAATTGTGTCAGGTTATTTAAGCCGCCGTGGATATCATGAGCAATTAAGTTATTTAACTCTATTATGAATGATCCGGAAATTTCACAAAGCATAGCCTCTTTTAAGCCGGCGATATGAGCCGCCATGGCTAACAGACGTAGTTTTTGCCTAAGTGTTGCACAAACAAGTTTCACAGATTGCAGGGATTATTTTGGATCAAACGATCGTCCAGAAAAGAAAAATTTCTAGACCAAAAAACTGATACGGAGAAGTTCATAAGCTCTAAATGAGGTCTTTTTGCAAGCAAAAGGGATCTGCTAGTATTGAAAATGGGTGTGAAACGACTACCGCCGAAGTTATGCACTACTCTTGGATCAAAGGAGGCCGTTGAAAGAACTGCGAAGGAATCGCGAGGAACCACGAAGAACACCGAAGAACTCGCGAACCCTAATGCGGATCTAATATACGGGACGACGAGGACTTACTGGTGCTGATGAGCAGCGGAGGTGCGCCGCGGTTCTCTGGTCAAGACAGGTTGATGCAGCGGCCTTGGTTGGTGCATACGGGATGCGCAGCGGCGGCGGCGGAGCTCGGGCTCTGAGGTGTCGAGAGGAGGAAGACGATGGAAAGGGAAGAATGATGAAGACCTAAGGGCCGGGCCTACTTATAAGGGACGGCTGATGAATGGGCGTGAGAAACGAGGAGGCTGAAGACATGATTATCCAGCTGCAGAGACGCCTCGATTTTCGGGATAGTTATTAAGACAAGGATCCGTTGAGATACGTTTGAGCAGAACGTGCATTAATGGCGGATGACGTTACGACGGGTTACAAAGAATCCAGAAGATGACGTCATGGCGGGTTATAGCCTTTGCGCGGACAGAAGCCAGAAGATTTTTTATTAAGGTATTGAAGATTGACATGAACCGGTTCAAATCAATCTGGGGCCTAATGTTGGGGATATAACTACTGGAGTCACCCACCCAGGAAGGGCCGGGTTATGTCATGACGATCATCACATGAAGCCCAATATCAAGCTTGAGGATGGCGGTTCAATGATGGGCCTAAGGCCTAGAGGCGGCTTAAGGCCCATAGTGATAAACCGCCGTTAAGGCATGACTTGTAGTGTAAGGCAAGAATAGTTAAGAGTCCGAGCCGGACACTGTTTATAAGCCGGCCGGGACTCTGAGAGCCGCTGGGCGTTAACCTCTCTATATAAAGGGTCGACCCAGCGGCGGTTCAGGACAAGTAAGGTCAGATCGATAGCCAGGCATAGCGGTTTAGCTCCCTGGTCATCGAAACCCTAAGTAATTCCACCTCAACTGGAGTAGGCTTTTACCTTCACCGTAAGGGGCCGAACCAGTATAATCCTCGTGTCCTTTGTCCCGTTTAACCCCTTTAAGCTTCCTAGTTGTGATGGCTCCACGACTAAGTCCTTGCACGAGGACATCTGCCGTGACTATTCCATGACAACTCCCTCTGTAAAGAAATATAAGAGCGTTTAGATCACTAGTAGTGATCTAAACGCTCTTATATTTCTTTACGAAGGGAGTACCAGATGACTGCAAATATCGTATACATAGTAGTAGATCGATGAAGTTGTAAGCGAACAAGCGAGCAGTCGCACAAACACTCTCCAAAAATCTTATTGCCTGTCACTCGTTTCAGGTTCTTGGAGGGGAAGGGAGTTGGAAAGCTCCTCTCCGAAATGGGCACGCACACGGCTACCATGATGTGACAGACCTTGAAGCAGCACAAAAAAATGAGTAGAGCAATGTGTGAGGAAGAGTAGTAAGGGCATCTTTAAAGCGGACCCTCAAATCGCCCGCATCCATCCGAATCGCGTGTCCGGACACAGTTTGCCATCCAATGCGATACCCCACTAGTCTGCAGAGCAGTCCGGACATTCGTTTGCTGCAAATCGGAATTAAACAAAAGGGGCTTTGTGGGAATCCGGACATGCGGGTGGCTAGTAAAAAGCCACCACGTGCCCTCATCCATGTATGATGGTGGAAGGCCGATGGAGAACGTGATTAATAACTGATTAGCTTGATGTTTGGGGAAGGCTTCAAGGTAGCTAGCTTGATTTGGCGGAAGGCGCATAGCTAGCTAGCCAAACATGATTTACTTAACGGAAAGCTCTAATTATTACTAAATGCATGGATCACGCCGAACACCTTCGGCCAAAAGTGCTGACATTAATCTCTTTTTCCTTTCCAAAATGCATTACTTGGCCCAAGTGTGTGGCGGAAGCGGCATGCAACGCAACGCATTACATTGCTTTGTATTGCATTGGCGGAAGGTGCATGTAATGCATGTTGCTTGTTTGGCGGAAGGTGTTGTTTCGCTTTTTAACTAAGACTTTTGCGGACAATTGCGGCTACGGTTAGATGGCCAACTCCCGTACTAATGTCTGTGAACTGGATCAGTCCGCGGACGGATGCGGTATCTGGTTTGCGGGTTAGCATTGGAGATGCTTTAAAAGCGTGTGATTGTGCAAATTTTTCTTTGCCTATACCTCTCCATCCCCTCCCCTCTATGTATAGCCACTCAGTCAAATAGGTCAAGAAGCTATATGGGGAGACAATGAGAGATAGAAACTAATGTTGGTAGGTGAATCAATTAGTCTTCCCAAGGCGAATTATGTATCCACTATGGATCACTTGAGAAATAATGTTTTCAATTATGTAGTTAATTTCCACGATCTAAAATAGGCTCGGCTCGTTCAGGAAACACAACATGTTGGTTGTTGTGTGGCGATACCGGCGAGTGAGTGAGTGAGTGTGTGTCATTACTCTCTTTTGTTATAAGGACGAGTAGAATGAATAACCTTATCTGGTTTTACCCCCTCCATTTATAACGTGAGATAAACTCTTTTGCATATTCCAAGCAAATCAAACAGGCATTGAGATTTTTAGGATATAATTTATTGATCTTTGGCATATAATTCTAATCGAGATGAGCAGGTCCTGCTGAATTTTGCATGTGGGTCCATCCCATGGCTGGTTGGGCGTACCCATGTGGCACTTTTTGAAAATAGGAAGGAGTTAAGCGGGCAGGATATTCTTCCTTGAAATAGGCATTTGCCCCGCTTTATAAATAAAGTAACTATCCATACAACCAACATCCAAACGTCATAGCAAATCTGACGGCTGGGGCAACATCACAATCACGGCCAGAAAAGCATAAGAGAAATAAGAAACGAGCCACCGAGTGGCAACCAACATGTGCCATGCGAAGAGGACAAGCGACGCACGGTAGCCAGAAGTGCATCCAGCATGAGCCCGAGCCGATCACAATCGCGTTGCCTAGAGAGAGGGTGCCGGTACTACAGAAAAGCAAGGAATTTAAAGGAGTCAGAGGGCTGCCTAGGGTGGGTAGCTCTGGCCAACAGGAACTCCGCAAAGTCCAGGGCCTCCCAGTTGGGCCCCGGAGCCTCGCGGACGGAAAGTCCAGAGGACCCGTGCTGTCGTGCATGAGAATAGGATGTGAGTCGCGGTTTTCGGGACCGCATAAAGGGGGCACATGCCATCACCCGGGCATGCCGCTTGTAAGGGCATCTTCTGCCTTAGGGTTTTGGTGATGATGACAACACACATGTGGACTAATCGTGCGCCATCGTTTTCTCAGGTACACGTTGTGTGGCGCAAGACGGTTAGGATTTCCCTCTATGCGGAAAAGATCGAAGACAGAGTTTCCGACGTTTTATTCCTTTGGTCATAGGATATCCGTACTATTAAGAGGGAATCCACATCAGAAGGTATTGGGGGAATCACTTCACGAACACATTCTCTGCACCCACCATATACCCTCAGTTCGAGGAGAGAGAGGTTCCCCATCCTCTGTCCTGTGCAGTTCTGCCCATGGCGGTAGTACCGCTCCCTTGAGCGGTTGTACCGCTGGCCGGTAGTTCCGCTCTCAACACCGCTCCTAGTACCGCTCAGGGGTGACTCCCTTCTGTACCGGGTACGGTGGTAGATCGGTGGTGGAACGGTAGTTCCGGTTTTTCTTGACAAACCGGTACTACCGGTGCTCAGGGCAGTTGTACCGCCTCGGACTCCACCACCCAGGGACTGCTGGCCCAGCGGTAGTTCCGGCCCAACCTCCACTCCAACTACCGGCCTAAGGGGTTTACTTTCTGTATGTGGCCTGGTAGTCCTAGCGGTGGTGGTGCGGTAGTTCCGGTTTATTCCGATAGACCGGTACTACCGGATGCGCCACCGGAAGTACCGCCCTAGTGCCCTAGCAGGGGTTTCCCGCATTTACCGGTTGTACCGGTGTCTATTGCGGAAGTACCGCTCCTATGCGTTTCTTCACATAACGGTTGGATCTGTGGGGGGCCTATTTAAGGAGGTGCTTCTCCTACCTCCCACCTACCTCTTGCCTCTCTCTCTCCTCCATTACTGCCATTAAAGCTCTGTTGCCCGATCTCTCTCTCTAGCCACTCAAACTCGTTGATTTGCTAGGGATTGAAGGAGGAGACCTAGATCTACACTTCCACCAAAGGATATTTGATTCCCCCATACTTTCTTGTGTGGTTTTTGTTACTCTTGGGTGCTTGGGCGCCGTAGACGGAAGAGGTCACTTCGGAGCCACATTCCATTGTGGTGAAGCTCCGGGGTTTCGTTGGGAGCCTTCAATTAAGTTGTGGAGAGAGCCCCAACCTTGTTTGTAAAGGTCCGGTTGCCGCCTTCAAGGGCACTAATAGTGGAATCACGGCATCTCGCATTGTGTGAGGGCGTGAGGAGAATACGGTGGCCCTAGTGGCTTCTTCACCGCTCCAATGGAGATGTACTTCCCCTCAAAAGGAAGGAACTTCGGTAACACATCCTCGTCTTCACCGGCTCCACTCTTGGTTATCTCATGCCTTTACTTGTGCAAGCTTATTTGTATTATATCCCTTGCTTGCTTGTGTGTTTGTTGTTGTTGCATCATATAGGTTGCTCACCTAGTTGCATATCTAGACAACCTACTTTGATGCAAAGTTTAAATTGGTAAAGAAAAGCTAAAAAAATGTTAGTTGCCTATTCACCCCCCCTCTAGTCAACTATATCGATCCTTTCAATTGGTATTAGAGCCTCGTCTCTTTATTAAGGACTTTGCCTTCCGAAGAGTATGGTTGATACCATAGACGATGTGGAGGAGCACTCCGGTGTGAATCCGGTCTCGTCTACGGCCGATGGGGGAACCGCGGTCTCTCTGAGGAATTCAATGTGGCTTTGGACACATTGAAAACCTCCATGACGACCGAGGTTGAAAGCATGTTTAACAAATTCTTAGAAGGGCTTAAATTATCCACCGCATCGATGAAAGTGGGTGATCCCACTAACAAGGTGACGGATGCTAACTCCGACAAGGGGGAAGCTACTAGTGAAAAGGCTCCTTCATCTAGTGGTAAAAATGGCAACGACATCTTTGCCCATGTGGAACCTCCGCTTACTTATGGTGGACCGATTCCTTCCACTCATTTGAATCATGTCGGTCCTCCCCCTAAGATTGTGAAAAATGAGGACTTTGATTCTTGGGTTTATTGCTTTAAGCGTCATTTAAACCATGTTAATACTAATCTTTGTAGAATCATTGAAGAAGGCTTTTATCCGCATGACCGAAGCAACTTCACCCCGAGAGAAGCCGCGGATAATCAATTCAATGAGAATGCTCTCTTCATCATCCAAGATGCAATTCCACCCGAAGATCTTGCTCATCTCCGGCCCTTCACCGTGGCCAAGGATGCCTGGCGCCATGTTGTTTCCCTCTACAGGGGAAGCGCAAGCATTCAACGCTCCAACTATGAAGTGGTGCAAGATGAAGCCGATGAGTTTGCAATGAAAGAAGATGAAGAACCTCGTGAGCTTTATCGAAGATTAACTACTCTCGCGGTCTCACTCCGATATCATGGGAGCAAGGATACGGATGACAACTGGATCAAGCGCAAATTCCTCAAGGCCATGATGCCTTACCACAAGGCCATGTCCTCCGTCATTCGTCAAAGGCCGGATTTCCACACCTTGTCCTCAAGTGAAGTGTTGGATGAGTTTGTGGCTATGACTATCTTGGACAAGACCGCCGATAATGCGGTGTTACATTCTCAAAGAGCAAAGAAGCCCAACCTTGCCTTGAAGGCCAAGGTTAGTGTGGAAGGAGAGGACGAAGAGGAAGAAGAGGAGAGCAATCCCGAAGATACAAAGTATGCGTACCATGAACACATGGCTCTTGCTTCAAGGCAATTTTCGAGCAAGAAGAACTCAAGGCCCAACTTCAACAAGAACAACTCAAGTGGCGCGAAGGGCAAGCAACGAGTGAGGACTTGCTATAATTGTGCAATGTGAGCCACTTTGTTGTGGAATGCCCTTATGAGAAGAGGGAAGACAATGGTGGCAAGCTCATCCGAAAAGACAAGGCCAAGTCCTTCCTCAACAAGAGCAACTTCACCAAGAAGACTCCTCCCAAGGGGTTGGTGGCACAAGAAGAGCACAATGAGGATGATGATGATGATGAAGATGGTGAGTTGGTTTCCATGGCCTCTGTTGCCATTGCGACAACTCCACGGGTGTCTCTCTTCGACTCACCCAATTAGAACATCACCGCCAAGTGCCTCATGGCTAAAGCCACCAACAAGGTAACCCCCAACATCAAAACTACCATCACTAATAATCCTTCTTTGACGGATTGCATTGATGAACATGAGGGGTCTAATGTGGAGGAGAATGAATTTGAGTCTTTTATGAGTAAACTCAAGGGTAAATCCAAGAAGCACTTCATTGCACTCTTGGAACAACTTGGTGAAGCCAATGACATGATCGAGACTCACGAAGATACCATCTCTGAGATGGAGGGGCATAGTCGTGACTATGCCGATGAGATATTGGATCTTTCCAATGCTCTTGAGGAAGAGCGAGGTCTTCGTTTGGCTCTTGAGGAGTCACACAATGATGACCACGCTAAATTAAAGAAAGATCTTGATCATGCTCTTGTTGTATCTCGTGTGCTAAACTCCGAGAAGGCCAAGCTTGGGGTTGATCTTGCTAGACTCAAAGAGGAGTTTGACTTACTTGACAAGGCTCACAAGGTCTTGAAGGGTGCTCATGCTAGCCTCAAAGAGTCTCATGATCAACTCCAAGTAAAGCTAACCAAGGAGAGAGCCACTTTTCCTCATATGGTCTTAGTTGATAATGCAAATGCTACTAACCCGTGTTGTGAGCATGTGCATCTTGTTGAGGAGAATGCAAAGTTGAAGGAGCATCTTGAGAATGGCCTTGTGTCTTGCATACAAGGCGAGAAGAATCTCAACGACCTTTTGAGCAATCAAAAGGAAGTTGTGGCCAAGGAAGGGATTGGGTACGCGCCCAAGTCCAAGAACAAGAAGAAGAATGACAAGGCCAAATGACCTCCTCCTCTCAAGCAAACCTTTGTGAAGGAGGGATAGGGTGCTTCTAAGGAGAAGAATAAGAACAATGTGAAGGGTAGTGATGCCAAGAAGGGCAATGCTACCCCTCCCAACAAAGCCGGCGACTTTAACCCTTCTTATGTGTTATGTCGTGCTAGTGATGGACATGTTTATGCTAAATTTGTTGGTTCTCCTTATGAGTACATTGAATGGTCTATTTGGGTTCCTAAGACCCTTGTCACTAACATCAAAGGACCCATTACAAAATGGGTACCTAAAACCAAGCACTGATCTCTTTTAGGTGTTTGCTTCCGGTGGGGGATCATGGTTGCTCGATAGTGGAGCCACTAATCATATGACCGGAAGCAAGGACTTGGTGGTGGACGTACACAAGATTCCATCTATGCCCACCAATGCCGAGTGGGGTGATGCCTCGTCCTCTAAGGTATTGGGACTTGGCAAGGTTGTCATTTCTCATGATCGAGAAGGTCATGCTTGCTGAGTCCCTTGCATACAATTTACTTTCCGTTCGTCAACTTGCACTCATGGGCTTTGCCACTTTCTTTGATATTGATACCATGGCCCTCTTGTGGAGCAAGACTCTTAAAGTAGCCTTTGTTGGGCATGTCGAGAACGGTCTCTATGTGATTAACTTTTCGGAGCGACCCATTAAGACCGCGACATGCCTAATGGCTAAAGTTGATGTGGGATGGCTTTGGCATCGCCGTTTAGCCCATGTCAATATGAGATCTTTGCAAAGTCTTCTCAAGGGGGACCATGTCCGTGGACTAATAAATGTTAGTTTTGCCAAAGATCGTGCTTGCAGTGCTTGTATTGAAGGAAAGTTACATGAGAAGGCTCACCCTCCCATGACTATCATTTACTCAAAGAGGCCTTTGGAGATCCTTCACTTGGACCTCTTCGGGCCTCCATCCTTTGATAGTCTTGGGGGTAGAAAGTATTGCTTGGTGAGTGTGGATGACTATTCTAGATACACTTGGGTGTACTTCTTCAAGAGGAAGAGTGAGACCCAACAAACCGTCATTGACTTTGCAAATGAAGCTCAACGCCAACACAATGCAAAGATCTTGACAATAAGAAGTGACAACGGCACCGAGTTCAAGAACTACACCTTGTATGAGTTTCTTAGTGATGAGGGGATCAAACATCAATATTCCGCACCTTACACCCCTCAACAAAATGGTGTAGCGGAGAGGAAGAACCGGACGTTGATGGATGCGGCAAGGACCATGATGGCGGAGTTCAAGTCTCCATACAACTTTTGGGCCGAAGCCATCAACACCACATGTCATGCATCAAATCGGCTCTATCTCCGCAAAGGCTTGAACAAGACTCCTTATGAGATTCTCACCGGCAACAAGCCCAACGTCAAATACTTCCAGGTGTTCGGGTGTAAGTGTTTCATTCTCAAGAAAGGTGTTCGTTTGTCTAAATTTGAGGCTAAAGCTTATGAGGGCATATTTGTTGGCTATGCTACAAACTCTCATGCTTACCGTGTCCTCAATAAGTCCACGGGACTTATTGAGGAGACGTGTAACATGGAGTTTGATGAGAATAACGGCTCCCAAGTGGAGCAAAGTGGTACTTGTGATGTAGGTGATGAAATTCCTCCCCAAGCCATAAGAAGAATGGGTGTTGGCTTTATCCTACCCATTGAGGAACCCCTTGTGGCCGAAGGAGAAGGACAATGTTCCACTCAAGTGGAACCATCACCAACTCAAGACCCACACGCTTCCGAAGAACAAAGTGAAGGCCCTCAACCAAATGATCAAGATCAAGGGCAAGATCAACCTCAAGATGGTGGTGAATCACCAAGTGATGCCCAAAATCAAGTTCGCTCCTCCGAGCTAGTTCGAGATCAAGAACAAGCTCAAGACGACGCTCAAGATGATCAAGGTTCCTCTCCTCAACTCACTCCTGAGGAGGAAGTGGAGCGTAGTGCCTCTAAGATTGCATCCAAGCTATCCACCAAAGATCATTGCATGACAAATGTGCTTGGAACCTTAAGAAAGGGGGTAAGCACTCGTAGACAATCAGCAAACTATTGTGAACATCACGTGTTTGTCTCTTGTGTTGAACCCCAAAAGGTCTATGAGGCGCTCGAGGATCCGGATTGGCTTAATGCCATGCATGAAGAACTCAACAACTTCGAGCACAACAAGGTGTGGAGATTGGGGCCAAGGCCAAGGGGAACCATAATGTCATTGGAACCAAGTGGATATTCAAGAACAAGCAAGATGCTCATGGAATTATCATTCGCAATAAGGCTCGCTTGGTGGCACAAGGCTACTCCCAAGTCGAGGGTATCGACTACGGTGAAACCTTTGCTCCCGTTGCTCGCCTTGAATCCATTCGTTTGTTGATTGCTTATGCTTCTCATCACAACTTTAGGTTGCAACAAATGGATGTGAAGAGTGCTTTTCTTAATGGTCCTATTAATGAGTTGGTGTATGTCAAGCAACCCCCCGGGTTCGAGGATCCCTATTTTCCCGATCATGTGTATCAACTTGATAAGGCACTCTATGGCCTTAAGCAAGCCCCACGTGCGTGGTATGACCATCTTACCGAGTTGTTGCAAGATCGCAGTTTTGAAATTGGGAAATTGACCCCACTCTTTTTACTAAGAAGGTCAAAGGGGAGTTGTTTGTGTGCCAACTATATGTTGATGATATTATATTTGGTTCCCCTAACAAAGCTTTCAATGAGGAATTTGCCGCTCTCATGACCTCAAAGTTCAAGATGTCAATGATGGGAGAGTTGAAGTTCTTTCTCGGGTTCGAAGTCAAGCAAAGAAGAGAAGGGACCTTCATCAACCAAGCCAAATACACTCAAGAGATTCAAGCTAAGTGATGTCAAGCTGGCTTCCACTCCAATGCCCATCAAATGCCAACTTGACATAGATCCCAATGGTAAAGCGGTGGATCAAAAGGTATATCGCTCCATGATTGGCTCCTTGCTTTACCTTTGTGCATCTAGACCGGATATCATGTTGAGTGTGGGAATTTGTGCACGGTTTCAAGCCGCACCTAAGGAAAGTCACTTTGTGGCGGTCAAGCGAATCTTTCGATATTTGGCTCATACCCCAAACTTTGGCTTATGGTACCCAAGAGGAGCAAACTTCAAGCTTGTAGGCTATTCGGACTCGGATTGGGCTGGAGACAAAGTGGATAGGAAGTCCACTTCCGGAGGGTGCCAATTCCTTGGTTCCTCTTTGGTGAGTTGGTCTTCTAAGAAGCAAAGTTGTGTGTCTCTCTCGTCCACCGAAGCGGAGTATGTGGTGGCCGGCAGTTGTTGTGCACAACTTCTTTGGATGAGGCAAACTTTAAAGGACTACGGTGTCATTTGTGACAAAGTGCCTCTTTGGTGTGACAATGAAAGTGCCATCAAGATTTCTCTCAACCCGGTGCAACATTTCAACGGTATCACTTTATCCGGGATCATATTCGGCGAGGGGAGATCGAGCTCAACTATGTCAACACTCATGATAACCTTGCAGATATTTTCACGAAGCCCTTGGATGAAGAAAGATTTCGCGAGTTAAGGCATGAGCTAAATATCATTGATTCGAGCAATGTGGCTTGAACCTTTGCACACCCCACCATACTCATCGTGATGTCTTGCTCTAGGTGTAGGCATGGACATAGGGGGAGTATTGTTCTCTCAATGGACTCTTCCTCCCCCCATTATGCATAAATTGATCGATTCTTTCACATTTAGATATTGTTGATGGTACTTGTGCTTCAAAGACGAGTCTTGGTCATGGGCCCAAGGATAATTCTTCGCGGCCCCATACCATTTAACTCAAACATAGGTGGCTCCGTCCACCGCCCTTGTGCTTAGGTGTTTTTCCTTGTTGTGGGTTTTCTTTTGCCTTGCTCTTTTGGTTTTCATAGATGTTTGAACTCTCTAAAGAGTGGCTTTTATTGTTTGCTTCTTGCACTCTTGAAAGACTTCATCATCATATTACAGTGTCGTGCTCCCATCCTAAGCCTTCTCCTCCCAAGCCATCTTTTCAAATGTACACAAGTTTGATCTCTCTGTGCATGGGATGATGCAACTTGGCAGTACAACCGATGGTCAGAACGGTTCTACCGGTCTTCCACTACGTTGTATAGTCCCAGCGGTACTTCCGGTCTCACACGAGCGGTTCTACCGCTCCTGCCTGCACCTGTGTCTCTGGCCGGTACTACCGGTATTTGGAAGCGGTACTACCGCTACCTCTGGAGCGGAAGTACCACTCTCAAACACCGGGTAGCTACAGGACCGGTACTATCGCTCCTCAGTGTGGTACTATCGGCTGACATCTGGGGCTTATATAAAGGGCGCGGGCTGAAGGGGTTTTCTTTTTCCCCTTCGCGCTCGTCACTCCTCTAATCCCTAGCCGCCAGTTGCTCCGTCCATCACCCCGGAGCGCCCTCAGGCCCTCCGGATCGGTCGGCCCTTCATCGGATCCGCTTCGTTGAGGTCGCCTCCTCTTCGATCTACTCCCATGGATACCGGTAATGCCCTGTTTCTTCTCGTTCTTAGGGTTCCTCTTGTTGAATCCTATCTCTAGGGCATTGCTTGTACTCCCACATTTTTGGCCAAATGTTTGGTGGGAGGGATCCGTATAGCCTCCTTTTGTTTCTTGTGCGTAGGTAGAAGTAGGAATATTGCATCTAGATTCGAGATAGGGCGGTTCCCGTTCTTCACTCGGCAGATCCGCTCTCAGCGGTACTACCGCTCCTTGCGAGCAGTACTACCGCTCGAGCGGTTCTACCGGTGGAAGAACCGGAACAACCGGCTTCTCTGAACCTATATGCATTGTTTTTCTTCTACTTACATACATGAGATATATTCCTCTGATCTTGTGTGCATTCTTCTCATCTTTGCTGGGGTTTCTGTGTGCTCTCTGTGTGCGTTTGCAGGTGGCTCTAGCTCTCGTGCTGCTCGGAAGCCTCAGAACACCAAGAAGAGGGCCCGTAGGGGCAAACCTTCGGATGACAATGAGGATTCTCATGAGGCGGTGATTCCTACCAAGGCCACTCATCGGGAGAAGTCTGCTGCTGCTAAGCAACGTGTTGCGGTGCCAATGCACAAATGGAAGATGTCGGACTAGCAAAGGTTTCGCTTCCAGGATCCCTACACTGCAGCACCGAATCCTCGTTGGAACAACCCTCAGTTTCGGAATGAGTTACAAATGCGGATTGTGTCTGAAATTTTCGAGCATCACAAGAACAAGTTCACCCGGATGTTTTCCATTGACATCGATCATTGGAGGAACAACCTTGATTACTTTGGAGAAGCTCTGGCGATCTGTGAGGAGTTTGGTTTGATCAAGCTCATGACCGTGAATTGTGACTTCGATGTGCAGCTCATCCATCAGTTCTATGATACAGTCCACTTCGGCTCTGATGAGGAGCGTCACCTCTCCTTTATGTGCCGTGATGAGTTCTTTCATATCCCGTGGAGAGCTTTCTGCAATGCTCTTGGCTATGAGGATACCGGGGTCGAGGGTCAAGGTGGCATCCGTCCTCACGACCAAGCTCACCCCATGGACAAGGTGAAGCTTGCCCCTTTGTACATCCCTGGACATGGTATTGTGGGCAAGTCCAATGATCTTCTGCCAGTTGACATTATGCATCGTGTGTTCCGCTATGTGCTGCTTCCCAAGGTTGGGAATCAATATGATATCTATGGTTATCTGGTAGATTTGCTTGTGGCCATGAAGACCAAGAGGGGATCCGGTGCCATGTTTGATGTCTCCAAGTGGTTGTGGGAGGAGATGTACAATATGGTGTTGTACCGCAAGGTACCGATCTATGCTCCTTTTGTGATGTAGTTTCTAAACACCGTTTGGGCAGTCCGTAGGCCAGGAGAGCCTCTCACCACCCCTGAGAACCTCACGGAGCATGAGGTTAAGGAGCTAAGGAAAAAGAAGCATAAGACTCCTCGCTTTGCTTCAGGCAATCAGGAGGATGTCTTTGCTACCTCGGACGACGAGGACTTTGAGCTAGAGCCTGGGGTCCAGCCCTCGTGGGTTGAGAAGCTGACTTCCAAGATCAAGAAGACCTTTTGCCTGCAGACTCATATTCAGAAGAAGCTCTACAAGGCCCATGTTGCTGAGAAGATGGCGCGTCGCAGGCAGATTCAGTTGATGAGGCACTTCAATGTGCCAGATGTGAAGAGTGGCTCCGAGAAGACCATCACTCCTGAGGATACATGGTGCTTGGAGAACTGTCAGTGGTCTGATGAAGCACCTGCTTCCTCCTCTGTCCGTGTTCCTGAGGCGGCTTCTGCGAGGTCTGAGGAGACTGAGGAGGCTGAGGAGCCTGACGATGATGTTGATGATGATGCTTCTGACAGTTTGCGGCAACTGGCGAGGAGATCTACTGAGCCCCGGGGCGCTAGCTTCACTCTTTTCCTTTTTGGTGTCTTGATGCCAAAGGGGGAGAGAGATCCATTAGGTCACGGGAGTTGCATGGGTGGTTTATTTGCAGTTGGTCTTGAGAGTTTATTTGCAGTTGCTCTTTCTAGTGTCTTGTGGACTTATCCTGTGTTGTGATCTCGTGCATGGTGTAAGACATGTGTCCCTTATCTATTTATCTATGCACTCATCTATCAATAGAGTTTATGTGTTGTTGGTGCCCTTATCCTTGTCTCTACTGCTTTATGTTTTGTTGTGATTGTTTTTGTTGTCTCCGGTTGGTCTATAAAATCCAGGGGGAGCATTGACCTAGTGTGCGCACTTTGCATTCCAAAAGGAAACTCTAAATAGTGCTCACACTCAGGGGGAGCCCCTTCTTTATTTTCTAGAACTCCCGGGGTTCTCGTGTGTTTGTCATCATCCACCAAAAAGGGGGAGATTGTAAGGGCATCTTCTGCCTTAGGGTTTTGGTGATGATGACAACACACATGTGGACTAATCGTGCGCCATAGTTTTCTCAGGTACACATTGTGTGGCGCAAGACTGTCGGGGAAACGACACCTATGGGATCACTGGAATCCCTTCTACGGTTGGCGGGCACGGGGTTGTGAGAAGAGCATGTCTAACAGGAAGCACACGGATCATTTACCCAGGTTCGGGCCGCGAGGATGCGTAATACCCTAGTCCTGCTTTGGTGGATGTATTGAGTGTTCTTGTGTTCTTGAGCTAGCTACGGGGTGCAACTTGCCCAAAAGAGCCGAATCCCTCTCCTGGTCGCCTTGGGCCTCTTTTTATAGGCAGAAGGGGTTGCCACAGTGGCACACAGGAGGTGGAAAGGTCTACAGTGCGCAAGCTTATCGCCTAGCATTAGGGAACAAAACGCATTAAATGCGCTACTTAGGTGTCCATTAGCTTTATCGGGGACGGGAATGAGGTCCGTCCCGTCCGTCGCCATCCCGCCTTGCATCGACACGCACCCGGGCCAGTGATGCATGCGGCGCCATGTAGGCAGGCAGGCTGCTGAGGTGGCGCAGTGGTGGAGCCTTCACGAAGATCTGCATGCCACCACGCAGGTGCTTGCTGAGTTGGTGTGGAGGCCGCCCGTCGCCACACAGGTGCCTGCCCAGCTGGTTGAGCTAGCAGCTACTTGGGGACGGCGGTGGAGTCTTGGTTGGTGCGGGCCTGGCAGTGGCCTTGCCGGGGGCCCGACAAGGGTCTTGCCGTGGCATTGTAGTCGTCCCCGGCAAGGCGCTTGCCGGGGGTCTTGTGGATTCCCTCGGCTGGGATCCTGCCGAGGGTCGCCGTCTTCTGGTCCTCATCTGGTCTCACATGTTTAGGATCTTGACAAAGATATGCATGCCACCTCATAGGCGCCTCCCGAGCCCTGGGGCCCAACGTAGTTGGTTGGGTCGGAACCCGTGGGCTCAAGGGTGGCTCGCTCTGTTGGTACTGGCAAGTTGCCTCGGTAAGGCTCTTACCGGGGCTGCGGAGGCCGCCCCGGCAAGGGTCTTGCCGGGGCTGTGGAGGCCGCCCCGGCAAGGGTCTTGCCGGGAGAGTCCACCTCGCCCCTTTGATGTGTCGCGTTCTTGGTCTTGGCGTTGCCTCAGTTGTCTTGTGCTTCGGCTTCTCTCCGGCTCCCCTCCTCTGCCCTGCTTAGTGTGGCCGCGGCGCGCGGCTCCGGCTGCCCGTGCACAATTAAAGGGGTACAAAGGAATGCCCCTACTTTTGTACACCGTTAGGAGCCCCCGGGCCTGGGCCACACATAAGCGCGACACGTTGTTGGGCCAGGCCCAAAATGGTGCGCGGGCAGGTGGGGCAGATTTTTACCGCAGTAACTCTTCGTCCACTGCGCTTCCCCACGACTGCGTGACGTGGGGGTCATGCGTGGGGCGGTTCCCGCACGCATGCGTCACATCGTGGTTAATGGGAAAAGAGGCGGCCCGCGTCTTCCTCGTAAAAAGGAATAACCGCGGGCGCACTGCTCATTTACCCTTCGTGCTTTCCCCAATCTTGGAACCGTTGCTCCCTTCTCCTTCCTGCGCAAGCCTTCGCCCTTGCTCACCGTCACTGTGTCTTCGCCGTCCTCCGTCCTTTGCCTCTCGCAGCTGCCATGGCCCCCAAATCCACCAAGGGAAAGGGGGTGGCTAAGGATGCCGGGGCATCGGAGCAGCCGGAGAGCGAGTCGGCAGTGCGGCGGACGCAGCTCGCCTACTTCCCCTCGACGGTCGACGTGTTCG